>NW_020951957.1:7495649-7512885 GCF_900497805.2 Vombatus ursinus | reverse complement strand
TAGGGAACACTTAACAAGAACAGTAGGATCTTATATCCACAGAATCATAGAATTTCAAGGGATTGATTGTATCTTTCATTCAATTGCATAACTATAATATTGCAGTCTGTAGAATTTCATTTGTAAAAACATACTTGTTTGCTTCTCATGTATTCATCAAGGATGCCATCAATACATGTGGCATTTACTCTCATAATGATTTTATAAAGACAAGAAAATAGAGATATGAGCTGATAATTATAGATATTTATTTGATTATTAATGTTTCAGCAACAATAAGATCCATGATTTTTTTTCAAGCATTAGATATCTTGAAAATCCAACATCAACGTCATGAAAATTGTGCCACCTCCAACAAAGGCATCCTCTTTAAACATTTAGTCTAGTTTAGCTTACATTCCCATTTTGTTTTCTTTACTGCTTTATTGCTATTTCTACTTCCTACAAGCTGTAGACTACTGTGCTACAATGCAAGTATAGTAAGTCCACAGTCATTGATGGAGAAAAGAGTTTGTTCTAGAAACCTGGACACACCATTTCCATTTTACATTTTCCTTCTTTCCAGTTTCATCATTAAATGTCCTCAGACTGATCTGACTCAATTAGGTCTTTCATGAAGGGATTTTGGTTTTTTTTTAATTTCTCACTACTGCTTCTCACTCTTATATTAAGCTATATTGCTTCTAATCTCCCTCATCTTCCTCCATAAGATTTTACATATGAGATTAGATTTTACACCAGTGTTGTCTTTGACTGCCATATCTCCCCAAGTGGCAAGATCATCAAGTGATTTATAGACTCTGGGCCACCTTAAGATACTGATTGATTGACATCAATTAATATTACTTAGGAAATAGATATCTATTCTTTAATTCATTTCTCATTTTTCAGCATCAACAGTCTGTTTAATTAGGTCAGGTTAGAGTTGCTTCAACTGAACATCATACCATCTTACTTTTATTTTTCTGATATTATAGTGACTTCAACCATTTCTCCAAAAAGTTGATAGTTTGACTACAGATTCAGAAGTATCTCTTACATTGGTAACTGTTTTCTGTCAAAATATAATGAACTTGATGTTGTGTGATGATGATATGTTACGTTTTGTAATTGACTAGAATTTTCAAGATAAGTAGATGTGAGGCTGCTTCTGCAGGATCTACAAGCCTTTGATCTCTCATGTTTCTTAATCTTGAAACATTATTTTTACCATTATCTGGTATAGAAGGATTCTGGATAGTACTGACTACACTGAAGTCACTGAGTATTGATATATACAATGATTTAATTTACCTCCAAAGGGTAGAAACAGGAGGATTATGTAGGAGTTATTGTGAGGCCGATTTGGATTAAATATAATGGAAGACTTTCTATTTGTGTGAGCCTTGACAAGTCATATAATTGATTTCTCATCAATGGATTTTGGAGAGATGAGTCTTTTTTTCAGGGCATGAGCTTCTGGATTTTCCTTCTGCTATGGGATGCTGGGATTTTGTGCTTAGCTGGTCATCTGAATGCAGACAGAGCCTGTGGCTAAGACCATGCATGAAATTTATTCATCATGATAGAATATTCCAATGCTTGTTCTTTGCTGTCAAAGCCTTTGAGATCCCAGAGCTACTCTGGATTGATAAAACAGTAGGAACACATTGAGGAGGCAATATGACATAGTGGGGAACCACTCTCCAGTTCAATCAGGAAGAACTGGGTACAAGTCCAATTCATGACAAGACTGATTCTAGCATATTCTGGCTATGTGACTGTAAGGAAGTCACTTAGCCTCTCACTGCCCTAGAATGCTCTCTAAGATTGTGAATTGCACAGATGTTCACTTGCATTGGTAGAAGTTCTTCACTAGGAGCCCACAGATCTGGTTTTTCAAATAAAAAATGATCACAAAAAAGAATGATGTCCAATAAGTAATCAATTGTTGAGGATGGGGTGGAGGTATACATGTGCTAACAATGAATTTTTTGAATGGATAGCTGACTTCACACTAACATTAACTCCAATTTGTAGATAGATATAGATATGCCTGTCCATCTGTTTATCTATCTAAAATAGTTGTTTGCTTCTTATCACTCCCATTAGAGTGTGAGCTCCTTGAGGGCAAGGACTATTTTATTTGCCTTTCTTTGTATCCTCAGTGCTTAGAATAGGGCTCAACACACAATAAGAGCTTAATAAATGTTGGTTGACTGATGACCTATGCCCATGTCTTATAGATACCACCAGTTTAGAGTATTATGGCCCGCTAGGCATATCATTTAATGAAGTAAGATGAATGTTTAAAATATATGCTTAATTGATTGTATTTAATTAATTACTTGTAAGAGTTTATTAATTAACTAATGACAGTCAGTAAATACAGTTAACTTAATTAGGTAGTTAACTAATTTAGTTGGTTAATTTCATCAGATATTAATTAGTTAAAATTTCCTTACAGTTAGTGATGACTTTGCCATTATCTAAGCAATAAGCAAAGAATTAAAGCAAATGATAGATACATTTTCATTTAACTGTTTTCAGAGGGCAGCATAATACTTTTCCTGCTTTACAATGGTTGTGGCTATTAACAAGATCAGATTACTGGAACAAGTATTTGGTAGTATTCCACTGACCAGGAACTTGATGTACTATTGAAGGACCATGGGAAAGGGAATTGAAGCAACTTTGATACTTAGTTGAATCTTCAATAACTATTTTTTTTAATATGACAAATAATGACATTACATAGGTCATCTCAAAAGTCTAGATTCTCACAAAGTTCTAAAAATCTTTCACCTAATAGCTTATAAGAATATTTGGTTTTTTTTTGTTTTTTTGTTTGTTTGTTTGTTTGTTTTTTGTTTGTTTTTTGGTGTTAAAGGCAGCCCATTAATGTCAACTACAGTTTCTGTTGCTTTTTATAAAGAATGACCTTGGCATTCACAGGGCATAGGTTGGAAATATCTTCCTGAATGGAGAAATCTGAAAATATTCATAGATGATTTAGGGAGGAGAGTGGTGAGGGGTGAGTAAGAAGAGAAGAATGATGTAACAATTGGAAAGTGACAGATAACTGATAAATATCTCTTCCTTCTCCTGCCTTTCTCATTCATTCCCCTTCCCCACTACAAACACACAGCTTGTATAGGTAGAGAAAAAGTTAGATGTGGCAACATTGGGATGAATTAGAGAAACTAGACTGAGACTTGTAGGTTTTTGAGAAAATCCTGACACAACCAAACTCAAATATTAGCAGTCTGCAGCCAAAATGCACACCAAACACAGCACCAAGAATATAGTCAGTGACCCACCAGCCAGGAGTAGGGACTTGAGAAGAATTCCTCCCCTGACCCATTCTTTTCCCTTGCCCCTCACCTGTATAGCATCCTCATACTGGCTTTTCTCTATGAGAGTTCATCTGTATCCCTGCAAAAATCAATCAATCAATAAGCATTTATTAAATATATTTTTAACTTACTACTTTCCAGGAACTGTTACAAGTACTGGTGATTCAAAGAAAGACAAAACAATTCCTTCCCTGCAGGAGCTTACATTCTAGTGGGAGATGCATATAAAAATTAAATGTATATAAGATACATATAGGCTAGGTAAATGGTAATCTTAGAGAGAAAGGCTTTAACCTCTGAAGAGGCCAAGAAAGGTCTTGTGCCAAAGGAAGTGTTTGAGCTGAGCTTTAAAAGAAGCTAAGGATTCTAAGTGTAGTGAGGACAGTCCTCCACATATAGCATGGGGGTATCATAGTGGGGCTCAAAGGGAGGCAGAATAGACATCTCTAGCTTCTTCTTTCCCCACCCTTCTGCAAGGAAAATTGTATTTGCTGTCAAAAAGGGAAACTGGAAGCCAGAAGCAGCTGCAGAGTCCAAAGAAACAAAAGAAGGCCAAAGAAAGTCTAAAGAGAGCAGATCCCTACTCTCATCAGTCAATTCTACCCTACCCCTCCCTCCTCCGAAACACACAGGTGCAGAACATTGATCTCCACCAATGAGTAGAGAGTCTCATCCCTAGGCTTTGGATTTGGGTTACATATGAGTAGCAGGTAAGGAGTAAGAACATTCCAGGAATGAAATTGTTAATGCAAATTCCTGTACAAGGAATAATCAAAAGATGAATGCTGGAAAATTATAAGAAATAGACCACAAAGAAGGGAAATAAAATGACATCTCTCTTCCCTCTTTTTTTTCGGGGGGGTGGATGGGTAGAAGAAATGGGTATAAAACAATGTATATAATGTTAATTTTTGATGTATTGATCTTTTTATGATTTTCCTTTCCTTTTTCTTATTTTCTTTTTAAAATAATAATATCTGACATTGATATAGTGCTGTTATCTCATTTGATCCTTCCAATAAGTTTGTAATGTAGTTGCTATTATTATCCTCATTTTATGGATGAGGAAACAAGCTAAGACAATTTAAGTAACTTGCCCAGGCTTACCAAACCAGTAAGTACATGCATCAGAATTAGAACTCAGGACTTCCTGACATTCTATATATTTTACCACCTAGCTACTTTATTTGTTATAAGTGGTAGCTTTCAAAGAGGGGAAAGAGGGAATAGAAGGGAAATCTAGGGACAGAAAAACAAAAGGTTAATAAAAATATATTTTAAAAAACAACAGGATATGAAAAAGCATGACAGTTTTGTCAATGCCAAACAATTTAATATATACTTAAAACTATACTTAAATAAGTTCATGTCATATATAATATTCTTTGAGTCTTTGACTACGAAAATGTTCATATTTCTTGATGTTTGTTAAATTCATGATAAATAAGGTTTGTTTTTTTTAAGTGATGTTATAGCTTCTACTTGGCAAGCAAGACTGGAGGGGGCAAGGTAAAATGGATAACCTTTGTTCTGTATTCTTACATGTAGAGCCAAATAACTCTTCTGCTTATAGAAAAGCATTTGGAACCATCATTACTTATTAGCATGTAGCAGAATGCCACATACATATATTCTTCATCTTTACAACTGTCTCTGTACCTGTCTCACAGTCATTGTAAGGGGGGAAAAATGAAGGTTTTCTGGTGTATTCAATTTTGTAACTTCAGAATCATCCTTAACTCTTTCTTCTTCCTCACCTTCCACCTATACAATTAGTCTTTTCCCATCTGGCCAAGTCTTATTGGTCATATTTTTCTAACATCGCACTCCCTATCCCCTAATTCACACTCAGGATGTCATAAATCTAGTTTAGGCCAATGTCACCAACTGTCCTTTGGACATCTATCTCTATTGACATGTCCTACATTTATCTTAAATTCAATATGTCTAAAAGAAACTCTTTATTTTACTCCTTAGATTCACCTATCCTCTAAACTTCCTTATTTCTGTTGAGGGTACCAGTAGCCTTCCAATAACCTCTGTTTGCAATTTCAAAGTCACTGTAACTTTTCCGTTTTCCTCATCACCTCCACCAGAAAGTCTTTTGCTTCTTTTTGTATCCCCAGGGCTTAGCAGAATGCCTGGTAAATAGTAGTCGCTTAATAAATGTTTATTGAATTGAATGGTAAATCAATTGCCAAGTTTTATGGACCCTACCTTTGCCATACTTTTCACATCCATCCTATTCTCAGTCTTCTCAGACTACCATCCTAATTAAGGTCCCTAATGCATCTTACCTGGACTATTGCATTAGTTTCCAAATTGGACTCCTCTCTCCATTTCCTCCTTCACCCAGCTGTCAGAATAATCTTCATATAGCACAAGTTTATGCTTTCTTTTGACACATTCCTAATTTTGAATGACTCCCACTCATCCCCAGAAAATAAATAAAATAACAATAACAACAACAACAACAACAATAATAATGATGATGATGATGATGATGATGATGATGATGTCACTCCCCTGCTAAAGAACCTTAGTCTATCTATTGCCTGGAGGCATAAAATACAAACCCTTTAGCTTGGACATTCAAAGTCACATGTAGTCTGATTTCAGTCTACATTTCCAGGTTATTGAAAATTATGACAATTCATGTAATCTGTGTTCTAAAGTAATTGGACTGGTTGATTTTCCCACCAAATCAGGCACTCTTCATTCATCCTTTTCCTTCATTGTCCAGGTCATTCATCATCACCTATAGCAAGGGTTCTTAACCTAGAGTTAGTGAACTTATTTTTAGAGTATTTTGATAAGTATTTCAGTCTAATTGGTTTCTTTTGTAATCTTATGTATTTAATTTTAATTATGTAAGAATAATATTCTGAGGAGGATTTTACATTTCTACCATAAGGATCCATGAAACAAAAAGGTAAATAGTCTCTGCTGTACAGGAAAACTTTCCTGATCTCTAGCTATTAGTGTTTCTCCATCAAATTATCTTCCATATACTTATCTGTTTATCTTTTTTTTTGGTCTATCTTTATCCCTAATGTCTAGTGTTGAGTCCTGTACATACTCACTCCATTAATAAAATACTTTTTAAATTTGATTTGATTTGTTCAGGCACATCCAAGTTTTTTTTTTTTTTTTTCGTGATCTCATTTGGGGTTTTCTTGGCAAAGATACTAGAGTGGTTTGCCATTTTCTCTCCAACTCATTTTATAGATGAGGAAACTGAGGCAAACAAGGTTAAGTGACTTGCCCAGGGGCACACAGCTATTAAGCATTTGAGGCCATATTTGAACTCACAAAGATGAGTCTGACTCCAGACCCAGCACTCTACCCACTATGCCACCATGCCATGCATACTGCTAGGTGATGCTGTGGATAAAGCATTGGACCAGGAGTCAGGAAGAACTGTGTTCAAATCCCACCTCACACACTTGCTTCAGACATTTACTAGCTAGTTGACACTAAGCAAATTACTAAACTTCTGTGAACCTCAGTTTCCTCATCTGTAAAATAGAGATAATAATGCCACATACCTCCTGGAGTGGTTGTGAGGATACTATGAGATAATATTTGTAAAGTGTTTTGTGAACCTTAAAGAGCTATATATAAATAGTACTAGCTATTATTATGAATCACACCTTTTTTGGTGGGGGTTGTCATTCAAAATTGGGTATGTCTCAAAAGCAAGTAACAAAGAATTGCTACAACTCTAAAAATATTAGGCATCAATGTTTTAATGCCAATAATAACTGTTATATTCCTATATATTTGAGACTGAGGTGATTTTACATCAGCAATATCTGCACAGTAATGATTTTGCAGCTATTTTGAATTTTTTTTCCTTTCCTTTGCTGGCATTTTGCTATTATACAAAATGTTTGCAATTATGAAAAACCCTGACAGGCCTTCATAGAACATATGATAGCTCCAGTACAAGTGATCAGTTTGCCACACCTATGTCAAATTAGCACCAAAGCTTTTTGAGTTCATTTCAACCCAAGGCTCAGATAAATAGTGTTGATAATAAGCAGTGTGAATAAAAATAACACAATTAGGAATTTCATTTGCATAACTCTTTCTTATCTCCAAGTCTCTTAGGTATTTTTGCACCTAATGCAAAGCGGGAGCCTTTACTTGCAGCTGAAATGGCACTATTGAGATGGAGTTTCTTGGTAACCTAACCATTCTGTAAAATGTCTAGCAGTCCTATACCGAAAAAAGGGCTATGACCATTGGCATTTGACGAGAGAAGTCAAAGAAATACAGGATGGAAAAGACACTTTTCCAAGAAATTTCATTTTGGCAAAATATTTAAGGAGTAGGAATAAAAGAAGAAAAAATATGTCTCTGTCAAGACCACTGTGATTAGCTTTCTGTTCATTGATTGTGGGCTTACTCAAAACAACCTGATTGGAGAGCACTTTAGCAATTCAATTAAATCCAACAAGCTTTTATTAAATGTCTGCTAAGTTCCAAGAACAGTGCTGGGTGCTGGGGATACAAAAACAAACAAAAAAAAGCAATCCCTGCCTTTAGAAAACCTATAAGTTTCCTATAATTTTGAAACTTAATAGTTTTCAAGCTGGCTTTGAATCTTAGCTCTTACTGTCTGTATGTGGTGTCACCTCACTACTGTGTCTGTCTACCTGGGTCCTTTGTCATTCTAGTACTCTCTAATTCTGATTGAAGTCTCACTCAGAGCCTGCTTTTTAAGACATTTTCTGATGAAGAAGGAAAAGGTGTTCTCAATCTCCTTTTACTCACTTCTAACCTGTTTGTATTAACAGGGGGACTGTTCTACTCTCCAGCTCATCAGAAGACTTTTAATAGACACCTGCTGTACAGGAATGCACATTTTGCATCTCCACGGAAAAATGAGCTAGATTAAAAACAAAAGAAAAATCACCCAGGAAATAACCTTGAAAAGCTGGTTTAAACTTTTTTTCTTAGCTGAGTAATCTTGTATATTTTTCATTCCTTGTCTGGTTTCAGTCAGATCATATACAAAATAGATATGGAAAGACAATTTACTAAAAGTGATGTTGTCTTTTGTCAGCTAAGAAAACCAAAGGACTTTGGGGGTTTCTCTTCTCTCTCTCCTTGGTTGCCTCTGTCAGATCTCATAATATAATAAATCATTAAAGAAAAAAACACAGTCTCAGCTTCCTCTGATTCTTTAGAGAGAAAAAATACCTTCAATTTATAGGCTGTGTTGAGAATTATTTTTCATATATAATATATTCTGGATTTTAAATAGGTTTAAAATATATACCAAAGATTCATTGTATTGAGGGAGATAGTGCCAAATTTGATATTTTATTTGAGACCACACCCAAAGAAGATTTAGTTATAACATAAGGAGCTCATCTATAGTATAGTCATGAAAACATGGATCCTTGGGACAAAGGTCAAAGGTTGCTAAGCCCTAGTCTATAGCCATGCCTTTTCTTTTTCTTTTTTTCTTTTTTTTCCCAGTGTGCTTTTTGCTTCTTGAGCCAACTGCTATTAGGCTTCCTTAATCGTTTCTCTTCTTTTGGGGAAGGGGGAGGAACATCTCAACACACACACACACACACACACACACACAAACACACACACAGACTACTCAATTCCCTTTTCATCTCATTATCCATAGAGAACATTTGAATGAGCAATATTGAAAGGAATTTAGGGATCAATAAATATTTCCATCATTATGGCTCTTTCTGAAAAGCAGACTAAAACATTTCACAAGTCATGTTTTGGTACAGGATCAATTTCTCTCCCCACCCCCTTTTTTTACACAATATTCATAATTATCAGGATGCAGTGATTTCATTCAAAAAAGTGACCTTTCATTTCAGCAGTTCTGCCAACTTCTAGTGCTTGCAAGAAAGTCTACTGTCCTGGTGGTATAGTGGGGCATATTTTAAATTCTCTACAGCCTCATTCTTCATTACAATCATGAATCATGAGCTCAGTCTGAAGACTAAGAATATTCCCACCCTTGAGATTGGCAAACAGGTTACAAGATAAAGCTTGTGACCCTCCCCAAACTTGTTGACATGAGGTATCTGATAGGAAAAAAACTTGGATGAAGCTTTTCACTACCACAGAAATTCCAGACATTTTTCCCTAGTGAAAGATTGTTTTACCTTGGAAGTATATCATCATTGACTCCTGTACCTTTTCCCTTGAATATTGAGAGATAAATTTATTGTGCTGTGTCTTCAATTGTGATAAATACACCTACAGACATTCAGTTTCCATAAAAATATACTAAAATTAAGGCACAGAGGTTATACTCATCTGTCTCAGTTCACATTGGAGAGGGAATTGCAGATAAATAGATCTTAGAAAAAAATGGCAAGACTTTCTGTTTGAGGGGAAGATTATCTTGGATGTGTTTTTAAAAGAATAATTATATTCCTTTTTTTATTTTAAGAAAGAATCTCTGAAACATTTCAATAGGCTACTGTTCCAGGTAGAAAAGATTCCTTTATAAGCTGCTATTGTTGATAGTAAAATTCAAAATTATGATAGCATACCATGGAACAGAATTGAGATGCTTTACTACCATTCTCTTCCAACCTTCCAATGACTCTTCAGTTACTCAATTAACTCTTCCCTCTAGCACCTGCCTAGTTATGCAAGATAACATTCAGACAACACATCACTAGGTGTCTTATCGGCAGGCTACACAGTAATAATATATTAACTAAGAAAATTATAGTATCAATCAGTCCAAAACCATCCAGAATTTGCTGAAATAAGTGCCATTCTCCCAAAGGATCACAAATGTACCTATACCACTAAAAGGAGGTGTTTCAAGATTTGTATTTTTTAGGAAACACTTGGGAAGGTGTGTTAACTCCAAATAATTTCCTGGAATAATTCCTTAGGATTTCATTTCCTCTGAAAAATGCTATGGAAGTACTACAATCTATCATATACCATTTATCATTTGGTAAATAACTTTTTCTCACCTTTGATAAAATATAGTTTTTGATAGGTCATGTGTAAGAAAATGATTTCTTTTCCCTTGGTGACTTGAAGTTTTCTTCTGCAAATCTAGCTATGGATCTGTGATTTTTGAGTCAGTGGGTATGTGTTCCCTCCAGCAGTGTACACTACAATGCTTCCTCACCCTCTCCTCCTGAGTAATTCTTGCTCATGTATCATAAATCCTCCATAGATGAACTAACCAGTGTGCTCGAGACCTTTAATGAAAACTTAAAAGACACCAATGCAACATGAAGACTGTGCATCTTTTATATCTTACACTGACTGCATGAGCCAATTTTCTCATTTTCATTTCATTCCTGTCCTCTAGAATGTCTTTTAAACTGATTCACCGACCCAAATCATTGGTGAAAATGTATTAAAGCCACCTTAGTACCTGTCTTGCATCTTTTTTTTAAAAATCAATTTTATTTTATTTTCAGCTCTGAATTCTCTTTCTCCCTCTTCCCCTACCCCAACCCTATTGAAAACACAAGAAAAAAAAAACACATAACAAATATGTTCATTTAAGCAAAACAAATTCCCACATTATCTAGAAACAGAGGGAGAGACATATATGTATGCATGTGTATGCACTCAAGTGCATGCTTATATGTATATATATATGTATATAAGTGTGTGTGTGTGTGTATGCATATGTCTTTATAAGGTTGTTTTTAATCATAGAAATTGTTCTCTTAGTTCTGTTCACTTCACTTTGCATCAGTCCATACAAATTTTTCCAGGTTTCTCTGAGTCTATCTCTTTCATCATTTGTTACAAAAAAAATAGTATTCCATTACATTCATATACCATAACTTGCTTAGCCATTCCACAATTGATAGACACCTTCTCAGTTTCCAATTCTTTACCACCACAGAAAGAGCTGCTATAAATATTTTCTGTACATATGAGTTCTTGTCTTCTTTCTTTGATCTCTTTGGAATACAGACCTAGTAGCAGCATCACTGGATCCAGTCATGTATCTTTCCATTGCATTTGCATTGATCACCTGAAATTCATATCCCTCTAACATTCCATGGTTCATATACAGGCAAAGGAGAAAATTAGCTTTACAGCAATGGAGTTTTGTGATAGGCAACAACTTGTAATTATTGTCTTTGGATATCTTGTACAATTTCCCATATGAAATTTAACTGCTTTTCCTATTCAATTCACAACCCAGTTAATTTTCCACTGTCAGTCACTCTTTTATACCTATATATGTATATATATATATATATATGCCCACAAATATATTTATATGTATATGTGTGTATGTATGTATGCACATATATATGTAAGTGTGCATATATACACATATACATATATACACAAACACACAAGCACACAACATACATATAAATATGAGATTCATCAGCCTGCCCATCCAACTGCAAGTAATAATCTGGGCAATATACATATTTCATCCATTTTTTTTAATCTTGTTTGAATGAAAGGGCTGGTCTCATTTGTGGAAGCACTGACCTCAGGGAAGATCTCCAATATTTTGAGGTTCAATGAAATCCACAGTATCTCCTGAACAAACAACAGCATCTGGAGAATTTCAGCATGCATAAACAATCCTGCTTCTATCTGGACTTTTCACAGGATGGCCTCCATGACACTGTCAAACACCTTCAGTAAGCATATGGCTTTCTGTTCTATGCCTCCCTTGATGCTGATGCTCAGGATCCTTGAACACAGTTATCTCTGCAGTTGCATCTGCAACCCTTGTGTCAGAGGCACAAACACAACACAAAGGGCTGGGATGTAGTTTGGGAGATGTCCTCTTTCTCTAGTATGTTGCCATCACTCAAACAATCTAGAAACTTTCCCATCTGAAATTGCCCAAGGTACCATTATCAACTCTTTGTAAGCGCACAATTCACAAAATTTGAAGAATATACAGTTTAATTTACAGATCTAAGGAAGTAAGTTGGGGTCATAACATTTATTGTGGCAAATAATGTAACAGGCACACTTGTATGCTACTCTCTGAGGACCAGACCTATTAAATGTTTTCCTTCGGGGTGCTCAGACAACCTAAGGGGTTTGCAGTACCTTTTTTATTTTGGCAATGAATCCTGCCCTGACTGAGTGTGTTATTCTCATTTTGGGGAGCTAGTGAATAAAATCCCAGTTCCATTTAATATCAATTGGCTTTTAGAAAGGGGAATTTATCTCACAGAAACAGAAAGAACAAGCATACATTTCCCCCCAACACTTCAGAGGTATAATCCCCTCCACACTATCTCAGTGTTTGGGGGTGGATTAAACTCACAATTTAGCTCAGTTTTCACATGGTGTTAGTCCCACCAAATATATGTTCAAGGGAAGCATCTCAGCTTGCTTCTGCTGAGCTGGAATCACAGAAATGTGCTCCTCAGGGAGCACTGGACTGGTTGCAACATTGGCTTGGCTTCCTGGACTACCAAATCCATATTACCAAATTCTCAGCCCAGATCTGAGACCCTACTCCTTGCACTTGGAACAGAAAAGAATGGACAAAAATGCCAAAGACCTAGGCCCCTTTTATGGAATCCATTTGGATTCAGAGGAGAAACAAGGAGGTCTTAAATCCCTGTCCCATTTACTGCATAGCTGCAAGTGAAGGACATGAATAGAGCAAATGCCAAAGTGAGTCCTGACTCAGGGTTTTTTATTGTTGTTACTGTTTGTTTTTTGAAGACACCAACAATTCAGGCCAAATAACCCATGGAAAAACAAAACAAAACAAAAACAAAATCTCCTCTCAGTAGTGTGATAGACTGTGGGGGGAGGGGGGCACTGGGCAATCTCCAGTTATCCTGATCTGTATCTTGCCACTGGACCCAGGTGGCTCCAGAGAAGAAAGTGAGGCTGGTGACTTTGCACAGCCCTCCCTTACTTAAATCCAATTCATTTGCAAGTCATAGCATCACCTTGATGTCATAGTCCTCTTTGAGAACTAAGGACAAACAACAACCTATACGTAGTCTGAGTTGCTCCACTGGAGACCCAATTGGTCAGTTCCAGTTGGGCAATGTAGCTCCCTTTCTTTCTTCCTTCCCTCCCTCCTTCCTTCCTTCTTTCCTTCTTCCTTCCATTCCCTTCTCTTTTCCTTTCCCTTCCTTTCTCCTTTACTAAGCTTTTGATTTGTTTTTCATGATTTTCTTGCACCACTCTCATTTCTCTTCCCAATTTTTCCTGTCACTCTTACTTGATTTTCAAAATCCTTTTTGAGATCTTCCATGGCCTGAGACCAATTCATATTTTTCTTAGAGGCTTTGGATGTAGAAGCTTTGACTTTGTTATCTTATGAGTGTGTATTTTGATCTTCCTTTTCACCATGGAAACTTTCTATGGTCAGATTTTTTTCTGTCATTTGCTCATTTTCCCAGTCTATTTCTTGACTTTAACTCTTTGTTAAAGTAGGGCTCTATTTCCACAGTGCAGGGCATACTGTCCCAAGCTTTAGGGGTTTTGTGCAGCTATTTTCAGAGGTACTTCTAGGGACCCATAAGTTTTCACTTCTTCTAAAGTAATATGATCTAAGGAGAGGTGCATTCACTACTCTCCTGGCCTGTGCTTTTGTCTATGAGCTACCACAAGCACTTGTTTCTGCCCTGGAACTGTGATGAGAGTCCCTGCTCCACTGGGGCCACAAGCTCTGGTGTGTTAGTGCTCCTCCTTGCCCTGGGACTACCATACAGGACTATGACCCAGATCTGAGTATGGGAAAAACAACAGAGTCCTGCCCCTGCCTCAGTGCTAGCAAAGAGACCCCCTGTAATCTTCTTCTGACCATTTGTTCAATCCCCTTACCATTTGTGAACTGAGAGCTCTGGAAACAGTTACTGCCACTGCTAATTCAGTGGCTTTTAAGGCCTACTCCTGGTTTGCTGTGACTGTGTCTGTGATGGCGTGGTCTGTGCTGAACTGTGCTCTACTCTCACCCAAGTGTGACAGACCTTTCCTGCTGACCTTCTAAGTTGTCTTTGGCTATAAAATTATTTCACCCAGTCCTTTTGTAGATTCTCCTACTCCAGGAATTGTTTTATGGCATTATTTAAAGGTGTTCAGAGGGATTTTTGGGAAAGCTCAGGTGAGTCCCTGCTTTTTCTCAGTGTCTTGGCTCCATTCCACTTTAATTTATTTTAATGTAATGGTCTCCAAAAACAGTTTATTCCATTTTAGAAAGTTCTACTACTTAGAATGTTTTGTCTTCCTATCCAACCAAAATCTGCCTTTCTACAACTTCTGCCTCATTGTTCTTAGTTCTACAAAGGACAAAAGGAGTTTAATCCTTTTACAATGTGAAAGATCTTTGAATATTTGAAGAAAGCAGCCATCATTCCTCCTGCCCCCACTTTGCCTCAAATCTCTTATCCAAGTGAAAGTCTACTGTGCTTTTAATAAATCTTTATAGGACATGGCAGCTAATCCTCTCATCATTGAAGTTACTTTCATCTAGATGCCCTCCAGGTGATCAAACCACGTTCAAAGTATTGTGTTCAATTCTGGATATCACATTTTAGAAAGGAAACTGTCAAATTGGAACAAGTCCAGAAGAAGGAAAATAGACAGTGAGGAGACATGGACCTATGCCATATGGACACTGATTGTAAAGACAGAAATGAAGACTTAAAGAAGACGTGATTTTTGTCTTCAAGCTTTTGAAAAGCTGTCACATTTGAAAATACTTGGCTACAAACTCTCAGAGGTGTGCTGGATCTAGTCCTTATGCTCATAAGAGCTGATTGTTAAATTTTCAACATGAGCATTTTTACCTTGGGAACTGGCAAACACTACAAATCAGGGTTTGATTCATCGTTTTCTTGATTGTCTAGAATTAGGAAAGTGATGAAAAAAATACTAAACATACTGACTAAATTTAAAAATATGTCTTGAGTACATTTTTCCCTAAAGAACTAGTTAGTAAGCATTTACCAGCACACTTCTGGTCCAAAGGGTAGAAATGGCAAAAATAACGTCTTAGATCAAGGTGTGGCACATAGCAGGAGCTTAATAAATGCTCAATGATTTATTTTTAAAATATTTTGGCTCAATATAAGGATTGTTTTTGATAATTAAAATTGACCCAAAGTGGAATAGCTTGTCACAGAAAGTACTGAGGTCCCCATCACTTGAGAGGACAATCAGAGGCCAGATTGTGAGGGACAGGTGTGAGGGATTGTCTGTTGGCTGTGCCACGTGGGGGTGGGACGGCAAGGAGGAGGGGCTAGGAAGGTATATAAGGGGAGTAGAGATCAGAGCTCTTGGGCTGGTCGGGATCCTGTTTGCTTGCTCCTGCTCTCTTGCTTTCCTGTTGGGTTTGCTGTGATGGTTTCTGAGTAAAGTTTGAGTGTTTGTACCTCCTGATGGGCTCGTCTCTAAGTTTATCCGGGTGGGCTCCGAAGACTGGTATGTGTGACCCTGGCAGCCTGTTGAGAGTGTGCGGTGCGGCGCGGCCGGCACACCAGATTACTTTCTGTAATTGATATTGTAGAAATTATTCCTATTCAAATAGGGATTGGACTTATTGCATACTGAGATAGATCCCTTCCTACTCTAAGCTCCCAAATGATTCTATTGGCCTGAACACAACTAATTCTATTTGTATGTATCCATATTTTCAACTTAACATTTCCCTAAATTACTTGTAAGACACACATTCAAAACTTTTAAAAAAGTTTAAAAATTGTTTTTACGTGTAATTGGGATAAAATAAAATAAAAAGACACAGATTTCAATTAAATTCAATTCTGATTATTTCTTGTAACTGTATTTCTCTAATTTATCAGTTGTTTTGACTTCCTCCAGTGTACTAGCTTAATTTGTGGTCATCTCAAGATTTAAAGAACACTACTCACATAGTGTCAGAGAGGCAGCATAGCATAAAAGAGCTGGGCAGGTAGCCAGGAAGACCTGGTTTCAAGTTTTGCCTCTGACATACACTGGCTATTTGACTATGGATAAATCACTTAACACTTTAGTGCTAAGCAACTCTCTAGGATTATATGTTGCATAGAATATGGTGACCTAAATTGGTGGAGAAAATTTCCATACCTGCGAGTTCCTTATAACAATGAAATCACAGGTACAATCCACATTACTATGACATTATTTTTATTTATCACTCGAACATATTTTACTACTTCATGCCACAAATATACAATCCATAACTATTTTATAATAATATTATTAACACTTTACCACCAACCTAATACCAATTTAGAATGAATGAACAAATGTATAAATCATTAATATGATACTGATGGTATGATTTTTCTCTTAAAATAATATGTAATTGTAAATGTCTGAACATATGTCTGAGACAGAATTTGATTTCAAGTGTCCCTAACTCCAGGTCCAATGTTGTATGCACTATGCCACCAAAGTAATGATGATGATAAATGATATTTCAATAGCTCTTTAAGCTTTGCAAACTACTTCTAATACATTTTCATCTCAGCTTCACAATAATCCTGTTTGGGAGATGTTATCATTGCCCCCATTTTATATTTGAAAAAACTGAGTCTCAGAGAGGTTAAAAGGTTTGTCCAGGGTCACATAGCTTGTGGCAGGTTTTCCTGACTCTAGTATCAGAATTCTGTCCAGTATTCAGACTATGAACCCTTCTTCACACAATTATAGGTGTGAAACTGGAAGAACCTGAGGATTCCTCTGCTTCATTTCCTTGCTTTAAGAAGAGGAAATTGAGGTCTAGAGAAGTTAAGTAGAAAGATCAAAGTCAGGTAGTAAGTAGTAGGACAGGATCTGTACTCAGATCCTCTCTCTGACTCCAAACCTGGCATTTTATTACAACTTACTGCCTCCTCTATCCCCTCATTATATTTAGTCAAGTACATAGACACACACACACACACACACACACACACACACACACACACACACACACA
>NW_020951957.1:7446999-7495639 GCF_900497805.2 Vombatus ursinus | reverse complement strand
ACACACACACACACACACACACACACACACACACACACACATGTTAGATGGCGTACTAAATAGAAAACTGATCCTGGAGTCAACTCTCTGAGTTTAAATCTTGCCTCAGAAACTAGCTGTGTGACCCTGGGCAAGTCACTTAACCCTGTTTGCCTCAGTTTCCTCATAGGGAAAATGAATTGGAGAAGGAAATAATAAACCACTCTAGCATCTTTGTCAAGAAAACCCCCAAAAATGGGCTCACAAAGAGTTGGACATGACTGAAAAATGACTGAATAATAATATGTATGTGTATGTATGTACAAGTCATATCTATATATGTGAATAGTTGTCCCTTTAGCTTTATCATGCAGTTAGGACCACAGGTTCATAGACCTAAAGCTGGAAGTGACCTCAGAGGCCATATAATTCAACTCTATTTTACAGATAGGGAAATTGAGGCCCATGTAGGTAAGGTGACCCATTCTTATTTATGGATAACCATTTGTTGTTTATGGATTATGAACATTATGAAATATTCCTCCAATTTCCAAGATTTCATTGCTTTGCAACTCAGATGAGAAAGCTCCCAAGTACATTGCAAGATTCAATTTTCTCCCACGTTTTAACTCTCTCTCTCTCTATGGCTTTCTATATTAAGCTTTTAAGTCCCTAAGTAAAGTTTTTTGCTGAGGTGTTAAATCTTCCTCTGCTATTCTTACAACTGACAGTTACTTTTCCACTTCAGCTTTAGAAGAGGCTGTGGGCGAGCTCATACATTGTAGTAACTTTTTTTCTGGCTATAGATCCATTAAAATCTGCCAAAAAATAAAAACAGTTGTCAATATGATAGGAAAACCCTTTGTGATACGCTAGAACTGCTTCAATAAATCTGGAATTGTTAATGTTCTTTTTTTTAAGATACTGTATGCTTACCCGTGGTGGCTTCCTATAAGACTGAGAAACACAGAATCCTCTAAGAATATCCTTCTTAAAATTATATACTTTAAATATGTGACAGGCCTTAAAAAAATTCTAGTTTAATGTGAACTTTCACTTGCTTACAGTTAATACTCATATGAAGAAATAGTTGTACTTTTCTTGTACATGCTTGTAAAGACAAGATCTTTTTTTTTCCCAAAGAAGGGATATGAGTTTTGTAACTTAAATTGAAATGAGATTATAATATCCAGTAGCAAATGCTATATTCTTCTTCTTTATTGTTATTCACTTAAAAAAAAAACTCCGTGTAGAAGCAGATAGCAAGGTATTTTGCCAGCTGAAATAAAGCACCCAAGCAGCCACTGAACATGTGGGATGAGTGGGTGGAGAATAACAACCTTGCCTCCTTAGCTCACCTTTTATTCTGGCTTATAGTCATTCAAATGCTGATAAAGAGACTCTTGGGAATTTCTAGCAAATGAAATAGTTTTCCAAGACAGAGGACTACAATTTCTGCCCCAGAAATAGAGGGCAAAAAGAAAAAGAGAAACCTTAAATTTTAGCCTTATGGCATTATTATTGGCTTTTTTTAGTCCTTTGATGTGAAGACCATGACTGAAGAGCAAGAAGGTCATCCTTATCAAGGCTGGAGATGATATGATTTGTAGGTAGCAAGGAAGATATGAAGCTGGTAGCAGAAAGTAATAGTAAACCATTCAATCAACTAATGTTTATTAAGCAACTACTGCATACAAGAAAATATGCTGGGAGTTGGGGAAAGGATGACAAAAGCAAAATAATCTGTACCATTAAGGGAAACGTGTGTATCATTGTGCATGTGTATACATGCATGCAGTCTATATGGGTGTGATTATATATGCACACTCATGTGTGTATTTATCTGTGCATATACATACATATACATTCACAGATGTCTACACAGATGCATAAACTCATCCTCATATTGTTTCCCCCAGCTAGACTTCTTTGATGAATATTTATGTCAAGAGTTAAGCAAATAGGTTGCAAAGACCTAGCTGTCATATGTTCCATAAGAGGAACCATAGATCTCATTTAGAAAGACAAATTATAGTCTCGGTCCCCAGTGAGCAATGCTAAGTAAATGATTGCTTACTTTTATCCCAAGTTTTGATTTCTATAAAGCAGAGATAAAATCTCATCCTGAACTAATTCACAGGATTACATAATTTACAATGACAAAGCACTTACAAGAATGGGTGATAAATCAAACATGATGAAATGATGGCATTTTTAATTTAAAATTTATGTGATTTCTGTTAAAATCATCCACATGTTCCTTCTACTCTCCTTGAACCCCAAGTGACAGAATAAATAATCAAATATGGAAGTTATCGATAAGAAATTAGTTCACAGTTATAGAAATACATTAAACTCAGCAGGGAAACAGGCAGGCTTAGAGAGAAGGGAGAGCAACATTTAAGAAGATGGCAGAATCATAGGGGTGAAAGTCTAAAGTAATAGACTCAAGCTTCAGTGGGTGGGACATAAGTTGGAACATAGATTAAAAGAGAAAGTATAAGAAACAATGATCAGATCCTAATCTAGTTGAAGTGGGTTGGGAGGAGCAGATTGGCCTGAGATCACTTCGATTAGAACTTACTATTGCTGATCACACTATTTCTATTCCATCTTCTATGTGAAGGGGGAGGGGGCTTAGTGAATAAAAGAAACTGGAAGAAAATACACAATTAACAAACAACTATGAACATGAATAGAATAATAGCATGGACTCACCCATGAAACTGAGGAGGGTAACAGAATATATTAAGACATAGTATTTAATAATATTATTTACAAAAGATATGTAGTTTGTCCTTTTTTGAAGAGGATTGATGACCTCATGGGTGATGTCTTGGTTTTTGCATGAATTGGATTTAAGTGAGGCAGAATTACACAAAGTTGTCACATGCATTCTCTCTTCCTGAGTCATCCAAATCCATTGGCAGGACAAAACTCAAGATGACTGTTGATGGTCCAGGATACAGTAGATGACCTTGGCATCTTTAATGCCTGACCAAGCTCTAATGCTCCACAGTGCCTGCTTCAGCCATTTTCATGTTTACTAGTACAAATCGTTCTCATCTATCCATTGCACTGGGAAAAGTCTTCATGTGATTGGGGTAGACATTCCTCTAACTCACTGACAGGTTGCTGTTGGATATACTCAACCAGTTTTAGCCCATCTGCCCAAGATGGTTTTACCAGGATGTGGCCACTATATATGCTATAGCTTCTTGGAACCACTGGTGAGATTTGGGGGAGAGGTAGATACCAAAGGTAGATGAGAAGCCCTGAAAAGAGATCAGCAAGCCCTCACATCAGAGGTGCTAGTCCTTCCTGAACACACCTTCATCCCAAATTTGAAAAATGATGATTACTGAGGGATTTATTATGAGTCAAGTAAAATTTTTAAAGTAGAGGGTGATAATCACAATTTCAGGCAAAGCAACAGTAAATACAGATATGGTTAAAAAGAAAAGTGCAGGAAAATTACATTATTCTCAAAGGTACCATAGAAAATGGGTTAATACTGATATTTAATATGTATATTAACTGAAGGCATAGCATTTAAATGCTTAAAGAAAAAGTTAATCAAATACAAGAAGAAATAGATAGTAAAACAATAGTATTTAAGAACTTCAGTGTCCCTTTTGAAGGCCTAGACTAATGTAACAAAAGATAAACAAGAAAAAAGTTAAAGGCTTAAATAGGTTATTTAAAAAGTTAGATATTATAGATCTTTATAACTTACTGAACAAAAATTTAAATAGAGCTTAACAGCTTAAAATTGCACTAAACTAAGATTTTTGGAAACAATATAAATACATACACACAGCTACCCAAGTACATACATAGATGTATATATGCATATACATAAGTATATGCACAAATGAGTGTATATATTCGTATATGTGTATATATGTATATGTAAATATATATATGTATATACTAACACATACATATGTCAGCATGTAAGACTTTTAAAAAATTGACCACATGGTAGAATATGATAACCTCTTAAACAAATGCAGAAAAGCAGAAATGTTAAGAATCCTTTATTTAGAACAACACAATAAAAATTATAACCAATATAGACCTTTTAAAGAAAGGATCTGTCAAACCCTGAGAAGCTCTGGAAGCATTTTCAAGTCAGATTCTCATAGATTTTTAAGATCCTTCAGTATGTTGATGACAATGTTTATATCAGGTACAGGATTTAGAAAACAACAGAAATAGCAAGGGATATTTAAGAATTGAAATTCTCTGAAGTTTCAAGTGAACTATGAGTTCCCAATTTAATATTTTTCTTTTGGCTCTATTGTTAATAAGATCAGAACCACAAGGTTTGAACTAGTTGCCACCACATGACCCAGTTAATGGAAAAATAATGTTTAAGAAGTTGTACTAAATTGCATTGAGATCTAAGTTTTGTAAAAGATTTTAGTTAAGAACATCTAAGGAACTACAAATGATATTGAATCAGAGAAGCAAATCCACTAAATAGTAGTCCACTTGAGAGATGGCCCCAGGGAGGATGTTTCCAGAAGACTAGATGGTTACAAAGGACATCTGAGATTAAAAATGAAATGTGCTGATTAAATGGACATTGTATGTGGGTCATTTCCAACCCATAATCCCTTGGTGGAAAGATCTGATTTTTGGCATTCCTGGCTCAGAGGTTTCTTTTCATGGTGAGGTTGAGTTTGATTCCTCCCACCCTTGGTAGTCATTTTGGCCTTAAGGTTATTATCTATCCCATTTTTTCAGGGACTCCTTGCTATCCTTGTATATACCTTACTCTTTTAAGGGGAATTAAATGTTGCCTACATGTCCTCTACTCGTACTGGAGTCCATGTTACTGATACTGTCATGATTCAGCAGTGCCTAGAACTGACCCAAAGCCTCCCGTTGTTCTAGGGCCAATTCTTGGTCCATGTTGCCCTAAAGGGAGGAATATCAACTCCTGGGAAATTCTGGGCCCTTACCTGTTCTGACTAGCAGTAACTAACCCTCCTTCATTCCTCTACTTCCCCTCCCCAGTCACTATTCCCAAGGTAAACTCCTGAGAAACTCTGCTTAGACCAGCAGTTCTTACCTGTTCCTAGGCAGAGATAATGTCAAGGACACTTCTGCAACCCCTGCTTTCCTGCAGTTCTGCTATTTTGTAGACCCAAGCTTGGGCACCAGTCAGCTACCTGTCTTTGCTGCCTAGAGGCAGCTTAAACCAATCCTGTGTTTTTTCCAGGAAGGTACTATCACCCTGCTATAAATAACTTGTGACCCACTGTTCCATCTATCTACCTAGCCACCCCCTTCTTGGGTGTATATAACCTCTATAATTCCCTTCTCTGGGCATCTCTATCTGAGCATGTTAATGCAGTGCCCCCATTGCAATTCCTTGACCCTGAATAAAATGGCTCACTATTATTATGCTGACCACCTAGTTGATTTGAGTTTTTGTATACTTGAGAGATCTAAACTTAAATGGAGACTAAATAATTTAATCCTAAAAAAAAGTAGGCCAAGCACAAATCATAGTAACAATAGATAATTTCATCAGAACAAATGACAACAACTAGATGACATAATAAAACAGAAGAGAAAATTTTTCTCTTCACCAAAAGAAAAAAAACAAACAGATCAAAGAATTAGTCATTAAACAAACTAAAAAAGAAAAAAAGAAAGAAAAAGAAAAAAGAAAAGAAAAACAGAACCAAGCATGAAGAGAGATTCTGAAAAAAAAAAAGGAATAATAAACAGACCTGGAAACAAACAAAAAAAAAATTGTTACACAAGCCACTAATTTGATTTTTAAAAAGAGAGAGGAAAACCAGTTTCCAAAATATAAAAAAAGAACAAGAGAATTTGAAAAAAAAACAAAGAAAAAAAGAAAAGAAATTATCAGAAATTATTTTACCAATTATATGCCCCCAGGTGATTAAAAAAATAAAATGGATGAATATTTATAAAAATGCAAAATATCCTTATTAAGAGAACAACAAAATAATTTGAATAACCTAATCTCAGAAAAAGATAATGGACAAGTCTTAAAGGAATTTCCAAGGATAAAAACCTCAGGACCAGATGGATTCATAAATGAATTATATCGTATATTCAAAGGGTAATTAACTTAATTATTGCATAGTTTGCAAAAATAGCAAAATAAGATCCTACTATTATTAGAAGAGTTGTGGGAAAGTGGACACCCTAATGCACTTTTGGTGGAGCTATGAATTGGTGCAACAGTTCTAAAATCAATTTGAAACTAGACACAAAGTCAGTAAACTGCACATATTCTTTTTACTCAGTAATACCAGCACTAGATATATATCCCCAAAGAGATTTTTTTAAAAAAGGGAATGTGCCCAAATGTACAAAATTCTCTATAGCAGTACTCTTCATTGGAGTAGAGAACTGAAAATAAAGTGATTTTTATCAAATGTGTAGCAAATGAAAAAAAAATGATGGTATATGAATATAATGGGAAATAATTCTGACCTAAGAAATAATTGAAGTTTCAGATTTAGAGAAACTTGGGAAGACTTAAATGAACTAAGGCAGAATGGGGTGAATATAACCAAGAGAACAATTTATACTATGATTACAGTATTGTAAAGGAACAAACAAAAAACCAAAAACTTGGAAAGACTCTGATCAATGCAATTAGTATTCCAGAAGACAGATGATAAATTATACTTCCTACCTCTTGGCAAACAGCAGATAGACTATATAAATGAGAATCAGTGTAATGTTTAACCTTTTATCTCTTAAGTATTCCATGAAATAGTTGTTACACATGCTTAAAAAAAAAACTCAATGATATGAATAGTTAAATTTTTATAAAATAGATTCAAATTTTCTTCCATATTTCATGACTATCAATTCTTGAAATTAGTCATTGATATCAATATCCTGATAGCAAATACTGTTATTTCATATGTATGGATGATAATCATGAAGATAAGCAGCTGGATAATTTCTTCACTAGTCAGATTTACCTTTCGACATTGGACAATTAGTACTACTAATTGTACAATAAGTGCTGAGTAGCCTAGGATTAATGCTTCTACTTACTGCCTGTGACCTTTGCCAAGTAGTTTAATGTCTTAAGGTCTCAGTTTTCCTGTCTTAAAGTGATCAGTTAGTTTTAAAAACAAACAAATAAACAAGAAAAAAAAAAACTTCTAAGGCTTTGTTTAGCTTCAGATCAATTATTCTATGATTTCATGATGGTATGGTTTATTGTTAGTAAAATAGGTAAAACATTTAGTTAAATTGAGGTCTTTCATTATTTCCACGTAAGTTATCAGAATATATATGCTTGTACAAAAAGTAGCTTTATCGTCTCTGGAAAAAGAGGTAATTTTTAATCCTACAAACAGTTTAATAACAGCAAGGAGTCAGCATATTGCAATGGACTCAGTGTCAGATCCAGCCATCAGACTTGGGTTTTCAATCTCACTGACACTAGCTGTATGTTGTTGGGCAAGTCATGTAAAAGCTCTAGGCCTAAATTTCTTATCTGTAAAATGAGGAGCTTGGATCAGATCACCTCTGAGGTGCCTTTCAGTTTTAAATCTATTGCCTTAGGATCATGTAAGAAAAATTCCTGTTTCTTCCCAAGACAATCTTTCCACTATATAGCCCATTGCAATGTGAGTTCCTTGAGGGTAAGGACTATTTTTTTTTTCATTTTTGACTTTTTATCCCTGGTCCCTAGAGCCAGAACTTTACATGTAGCATGCATTTAATTAAATTATTGAACTGAATAACTTCATTACTTTGGTCTGTACTGAATTGGTGAATTATAGAATATTTTAAAAGAAATGTCGTACTTTTGGTACTAGAAATAGGCAAAAAAACAAAAACTAGACTATTCAGAAAAAAAGTGTGATTTAATGAATAGATAAGTGATCTGTAATTAGCATATCAAAGCAATACCATCAACCTAGCTGGTCTCTACTTACTTTGTAATTACAAGGTTTGTATGTAAATGATACTTCTCAAGTGCTAAAAAACAGTTTGCTGTCCCAAGAAAGTAAACATTGCTTTTTCACTCTTGTTTATACTATTCATTTGCTTAGTAAACCCTTTTCTTCAGGATGTTGGGTAAGGTAAACTTCAGTTTCCAAATAATAGCAAATTCAGAATTTCTAAAGTTCGAATTAATGCAGTTCAGTCATTCTCTCTCTCTAGGTTTCAGGAATTCACACACTATTAAGTCCCGCCTTTGAATCAAACCTCAGTTGCAAGGAACAGAGCTGAGGAAAATTAAAAAAAAGAAAGAAAGAAAGAAAAAACAACTTCAAGACAAGTGTTCTTAACCTTTTTTTTGTCTGTGATGGACCTCTTTGGCAGTCTAGTAAAACCTATGGCTATTTTTTCAGAATAATGTTTTTAAATGCAAAAACAAAAACAAAACCCCACAACATTACAAAGGAAACCAATTATATTAAAGCAGTTATAAAAAAAAAATTACAAACTCCAAGTTAAGAGCCCACTGATTGTTCCAAGAAGATTGAAAAAAAAATATCTTGATAAAAGGATGGGAGGAGGGTCAGGGATGGATAGATTTCTACTTTGCATTTGAAGATCAGGGAAATCATGAAATCATTTCCAGGGAGGTTTGCAGCAAAGGTGAGCCTCCATTTAATTCATAGAAAAATTATTCTTCACTTTCTTATCAAACTGAAAGAAGGGTCAAAACATTATACTACAGTTGATCCAACGCAAATAAATTTATAAAGGTGAAACATGAAAGTTAAGTGGAACCGGGCACAGAAAATCAAATTAGCTTAAGGGTTTAACTGTGCACCCCTGGAAAGAAAGGTTATTCATTGTTGCATATACAAAGCAGTCTCTGACTAGTCTAATTAATGAATAGAATTCTTGTCTCTTTTACAATAGACCTTTAAACTTTTTCAACTCAGCAGGCTAGAAATGACTTCACTGGGGGGGTCCAGGGCTTATGGTCCTGAAATGGCAGCTGCTGTTTTCCTCAATCTAGAAAGAGTCTGTGAGGCACATTTGGCTCACTACTGACACCCACATCTACACACACACACACACACACACACACACACACACCCCATTGGCTTGATCTAAACAAAAAAGTTCAAGAGAGAAGTAGGGTTTCTCAAAAAAAAAATTAAAAGAAGAATGACACCATTTAGTCACTTATCTTTTTCCCTTTTTTGTCTTTCTATTTACCCCCTGTGACTAGCAGAGTACCTGGCATATACTTAGTTGTTTGATAAATGTTGCCATAATCTAACCATTCATTCATTCATTCATTCATTCATTTTTATCTTAGGAAATCTTGTTTTACTGAGAAGATAAGAATTATTTGCGATTTACACATTAACTGCAGTCAGGATACAAGTTCACCATTTACTATGAAAAAAAAAGGGGGCTTGCTTGCTTAGAAAATAGTGAAACAAGGAAAGAAACAGCTCAACCTCATTTGCCAAATCCCTGAAAGTTTGTATGTGAAGCATACAATAGGGAAGAAAAATAAGTTTAGTTCATTAAGAGTGGGGTTTGAATACATTTTAGCCAATGTTGGATATATATACATAATTAATGTGTTAATTACAAATAACTATCTAGGCAAAGGCAAAGACCAAAGACCAGATTATGACCATCAACTAAGGGGCTAATGAAAATAACATTCTGATGGACTGCTCCACATTTCCACCAATACAACTGAACCAGTTGAGGAATGAACTTCAGTGACAACAACTCCCACCCTGATACTAGCTCAGACCTAGCCACTTCACTAAAGATATCTGAATTTTATTGAGGACAAATATGGAATCTCCTACTGAAGGTGTTTTCTCCCTCCCCTCCCCACCAAAAAAAAATACATTCTAGGACAATGATTCCAACAAGTCTTATGCCTTCTCCCTACCAAACAGTAGTTTCTTTTCTGAAAGAAATTAAGGTAATTTTTAAAAAATCTATATTTATAAGACTATGACACTATAAGAATAGTGTTAATAGCTGGGGATGTCAAGAAATTACCATACCACACTGAATATTTGATCGATGTGATATTAAGAAAGTATTGAGTGACAGCAAGACTATTATTATCAAAACATGTATGGGCTCCCAGCCTCCATCTAGCGATGCTCCACTACAATATTTCAGGATGAATAAAAGTGGCCCTTGAAGTTCATTATATGGTAACCCAATCTCCAACCAAATGACATTCAGAGGAGTACATTCACAGGGATCCTTTGATCAATTAGTTTATCTGAATACTTAAAGAAATGGGAGGTAGAGTGGTACAGTAGATTTGGAGTAAGAGGACTTGAGGTCAATTATTGGTTCTACATTTATTATCTCAGTGACCTTTGGCTAATCACTTAGTCTCTGTGAGCTTCCATGTGCTCATCTGTGAAAGGAGAGGAGGGTTGGATTAGATGACTTTTGAGGTCCCTCCCAGCTCTAAAAGGAAGACCTTGTAAAATGGGGATGGTCAAACTTTTAATGAAATAAGCCAACCAAGGGGGTGCTATTGTCAGTTGCCCATTTCCTGGCTTTCTGTGAAGCCTGCAAAGAATAATAAATACACAGACTGAGTGACCTGACAAGAAGACTCTTATTGAGAAGAATATTATTTCAAAACTTAAAAGTTCTATGATTTTGATGGTACAGATGCAGAATCCTCTAGGATGAAGTTGATGGTTTCACAGAATTGTTATGGAAAAACTCACCCCAAATTGAGAGTGACCTTCTTCTAAGATTGGTTGCCCCCTCCCCAAACCAATGGAGTCCATACATGAGTCCACAGATGTTAAGGTTTCTCAAATGTGTCTTTTACTGAAGTCTGTGAAGAAAAATGTCACCAATGGAAGTGCATCTCTGTAAGTCATAACATTAGTTAATAGGAATATATGATTCAATATAAATTTTCACATTTTTGCTTTACATACAAACTTTGAGGGACTTAAGTGAGGTTGAGCTGCTGTATCCTCCTTCTTGTCTTTCCATCGTTGGGGGCACTTGACTTCCCCTTCTGGGATGGTGGAGGGCAAAACTCATTGGCCATCAGGCTAGAATTCTTCTAAGGTTTCAGTTTTTCTCCTCTTCACTGGAGCTGGACAGACTGGAGAAGACAATCACTCTTGGCCTTGGATATTTTGCCCAAGGTGAGTGTAGGAGGGGCTACAGTCTCCACTTTAGACTTAATCACTTAGCTTGATGATTCATTCTCTTCACTGCTGGAGTTTTTTGAGTCTGAACTGATGTCCTGGATAGCTACTTTGGCTCCAGAAGATGAGATTCTCTTCCTCCCGTTTAGGTTTGGGGACAACTGCACACTTTGTCCCTAGCTTCTTATCGTCTTTTATGTTCTTATCTTTCTCATACATGCTTATTAACTGGTTTTCTCTTCACTAGAGCTGCTATCAGTTTTCCTAGGCAAAGGATTTTAACTGATGGCTACCTTAGCTGAGGACTTCTTGTTGCCAGTGGCTGGCCTAACCATGCTTCACTCTCAGAGCTATCAGAGTCTAAGATGTCTGAAGAGTTCCCAGCAGCCTTTGTAGTCATATCTGGCTTTGGAGTGGCCTTAACAGCGACAGCAAGTTTGGGGGCTACCTTATGTGAAGGAGTCTTCTCTTGCTCCTCATAACTGGAATTGAGTCACCGTCTGAACTGGATGCTTTCTTGTGGCTTTGTTTGTCATAGTTTTAACTGTGGTGGTCTTGGCTGATTTAGCCTCAATCACAGTAGCTTTGTCCTGTTCTGCTTTAGCAGTGACTGCCTCCTTATCACTGCTGTCCTCACTGCTATCAGAAGAATCACTGCTTTCCTCCTTCATGGGGGGCTAGTTGCCTGCTACTTTCTTTGGCTAGGTGCTAAGGGATGTGGGGGACAGAGCTGTATGGACCCTACTTGGCCTTGAGAGGTTGTTGTTTTTTTTCTTTTCCCTCTGCTTCTATTTTTCTTCTTCCTCAATGGAGAAATCTTTACTGCTGGTACTCTCCCAGGCAGCTTTCCCAGGGGTTTTGCACCAAGTTGGATTCTTCAGTACAGCCTTTTTGGGTGGAGTTGCTGCCTCCTCTCTGAGTCACTGCTGCTACTGCTTTC
Organism: Vombatus ursinus; assembly: GCF_900497805.2. Lineage (NCBI taxonomy): Eukaryota > Metazoa > Chordata > Mammalia > Diprotodontia > Vombatidae > Vombatus > Vombatus ursinus. The sequence continues at coordinate 7,483,579 of NW_020951957.1, read as the reverse complement.
ACCAGTTTTGCTGTTACCTAATTTGGAGGCTACCTCTGCCCTTTTACCTGGCTTAGCTGGGGTATTAACTGGAATCTTAGCTATGGCCTAGGCTAGAGTTTTAACTGAAGTCTTTCATTTCTGTTTTTTGGTAGCTTCATCCTCTGAGCTGCAGTCAGATTCAGGGTCAGAATCAGTCAGAATCAGAGATGGAGCTTTGAGCTTTCTTAGGCTGGGCTGCTTGGGGGAATGGTTGGCTGCCTTGGCTGGAGACTTGGCTCCCTTCTGGCCAGGTTTCTTCTGGCTTTCATTGTTGTCTTCAATACTGGAATCCTCACTGCTACTACTACTCTCTGCTGTTTTGTCAGGAATGGTAGATTTTCCAGACTGAGGGGATGAACTAGGTGACTTGGTGACTTTTCTTGTCTAGAGGCTATTTGGTCTCTCTTTTATGAATGCCATCAGCAGAAGCACTTGATTTCTTAGCCTTTTTTGCCACTGTTAGGCTGCAACTTCTGCTTTTTAGTCTTGTAAGACCTATTGAGCCAGAAATGATAGATATCGAACAAGAAAGTTACATAGAGGTCCTATTCAAAGGTTCCTATAGCCTCAGAAAACATGCTAGCCACTTTCAGAAATTTCTTGAGGCACAAGACACTGAACACAAAAGGGAACAAGTCATTGGGCACCACATGTATGCAACACTCCCTGCTCTGCCATCTTCTAGGTCTGAATTCATCATTGGTATAACTTAGGGTTACAACTATTTCTTTTTTAATCAATTATTCCCTAAAAGAAAGTTACTTGGAAGGCTACATAAATTCAAGACTTTTCCCTATGAGTTAGTGCTTCTTGAGGACCAAGACTATTTTTTTCATTTTCATTTTTTTTCTTTGTTTTCCACACACTTCACTCAGTGACTTGCATATTAATAATGTTTAGTGCCAGCCTTTGTTCAGGTCTCAGAGGCCATCTATTCTAGGACCCTCATCTTACAGATAAGGAAACTGATGAACAAGGTGAAATGCCTTTCAGAAAATCATAAAGGTGCTAAGTATAGAAAGTAGGATTTGAATACAGGTCCTCTGACTCTAGAACCCCTCCTTTTAGCACCATACCAGGGTTTTCTTAGCCTTTAAACCTTCTCTGAGGCCAGCTTTCTCTAAAGAAGGCATCTATAAGATGATTTTTGCAGGCATGTAATAGAAACTATATCTGTCAGGGTCCCTCCTACTCCATGAAGGCTAGGCTTTTGTAGCTAAAAGAAGAGGAAGCTGCTCCCAACACTTGATGGGCCCAGGGCAATAAATCTCAAGCTACATTTCTGTTGATGCAGCTTCCTAAGGTCCTATGGTCATATTGATTGGTGATCTAAGGACATGAAAAGGCCCACTCAATGGAGTTCAGGCCCTTCATGCTTGTGGAATAACCCAAGGCAACAAGTAATCATACCCTACAATATTGACCAGACTCAGGACCCTTATGGAAGAGGGTCTAATCTACCTGAGCTAATGGTCTTTTATGAATAAGCAAACTTCCTTTTGATAACTATTGAATTACTTGTTGCTGTTCAGTCTTGTCTGATTCTTTGTGACCCCATTTGGGGTTTTCTTGGCAAAGATACTGGAGTGATTTTTCCTTCTCCAGATAATTTTATAGATGAGGAAACTGAGGCACAGGGTTAAGTGACTTGCCCAGGGTGACATAGTAAGTGTCTAAGGTTGAATTTGAACTTGGATTTTCCTGATCCCAGGTCCAGTGCTCTATCCACTATGCCACTTAGTTACCCCTTTGAACCATTTAGGAGTGCGTTATTTGGTTCCTACACCTAACCTAAACTAACAGGGGACCTGCTTAAGACAGACCTACCCATTATGAAGCAAATATTTTTGCTGTTTCAAAAATTTCTTGTTCATGACCACATATGTTACATGATTTAGTTGACAAACGAATGGTCTTTTCCTCAGTTCTCATGCTCCTCGACCTCTCTCCAGCCTTTAACACTGTTGATCAAGCTCTCCGCCTTGATATTCTCTTCTCTCTAGGTTTTCTGGACACCACTCTCTCCAATTTCTCCCATATTTAACCACTCCTCAGTATCCTTTGTTGAATCTTCATCTAGACCATTTCCTCTAACCATAGGTGTCCCTCTGGGTTCCTCCTGGGCCCTTTTCTCTTCTTGCTGTACATTACTTCACTTGGTGATCTCATCAGCTCGCATAGATTTAATTACCCTCTCTATACTAATGATTTCAAAACCTACCTTCTTGCCCCAAACCCTCTGTTGACCTTCAAACTTGCATCTCCAACTTGAACTCCAGATATCTCAAACTGAATGTCCAGTAAACATCCAGTATTAATTTCTTTGGGATTATCTTGGAGACAGTGAAACATAACCAAATGAGAAAGGAAGGAGTGAATAGGTGATATGAATGTATTAACTACAAGGGACCACCCTCTGACTTTGAACTCCAAAAAAAGCTTCTTAAGATACAGAGGGTCTGATTTAATGGGTAAATTTGTGTTTCCGAGTTGTTTTTATTTCTTCAATGAAAGAAAGCCTATAGAGTATAAACATTACACTGAACCAGAGGTGTAAAAATATATTGTTTAAGTTAATAAATGTAAACTCAAAATTCATTAGTGTTTGGCAAGCCATCATCACTTGAAGTCCTACAACTGACCATATCATTTAAATCCAATTCAATCCAAGAAGCATTTACTGAGTACTTACTGTGTGTCAAGCACTGAGATCGACCTTGTTGATACCAAGAGAAAACCTAAAACAATCTCTGACCTCAAAAATCTTATTTTCTCCTGGAGGAACTTGAGTTCTATTGGAAGAACTCATGATTTACTGGAGAAACCAGAGTAGGAGTAAGAAAATGTCATTTTCCTCATTAAAAAACAGCAACAACAATAACAACATTAGAAGTGATTATAAGGTGAAAGGTAAAAAAAAACAAAACTAGATTTAGAATCAGAGAACCTGGGTCCATGTTCTACCTTTGACACTTATTCTATGTGTGGCCTTTAACGTCCTTGAGTCTCAGATTTCTTACCTTTAAAAATATGGTCTTAGAGTAGATAATTACCAAGATTCCATCTAGATCTAAATTTATGCTACAATGACTTAGTTATATATTAAAAAAGAAAAAAAGGAAAGATGATCTAAATGTGGTTTGTATATAATTTAAAATTACATTTATGTATATATATGTATTCATTTAAAATATTATAAAGCCTAGTTCAAATTCCTTCAGATCTGACATTACTTGACTTTAGAATATAATAAAGGAAGAGGCAAAGCAGATGATGCAAATCTGAAAGATACATATAACATATCTACATGAAAAAGAACAGTAAAACTGAGAAAAATGTCAACAAATTGAGCAGGTAACATGTAAGTAGGTGATAAGAATATTTTGGGCCTATATATCCCAAATCAAATTTTAGATGGAGTGATCTTGTATTTACCTAAGATTAGGTGAAAATTAGCTGTTCCTTATAAATAAAATTTTCAGATTTTTAATTTTAATTATGCAAAATTAATTTTAAATTTTGATTTCAATCTTTTTTTCTGAAATGAATTTCCCTTTACAAACAGATCAAGTTAAACATGTTAGCCCAATTTCTTTTAACTTTTCCTATAAACACTAATATTTCATTGTGATCAAGAATTTCTAGTCTAGGGATCAGTATTTAAATATTGGTTCTGTCATATGTTACTAATGTAGCTACCAATGAACAAGTTATTTTGTCACTCTGTATTAATAAATGATGTGGGGGTAAATGGGATGGAGGCAGTGAGAGACTCAATGATTTCTAAATTCCTTTATAGCTCTTTATGTGCTATGGGGAGGGATGCACCCTTACACTGTTGAAATGATTAGGGTTTGTCAGGCTACTCACTGGAGGCTTTTAATACTATATCTGATGATTGGGCTTATATTTTCATTCTCATACTCTATTTTCACTTCTCTCCTTCCATTTTGTTCCTTCTAATCTGCTATATGTTGTAATACAGTAAACTGATTACTACAGGAAACCAGATCTGATGGCTGTAATTCAAGAGAAATATTAGACCTATTCTTCACCCTAACTGGCTGAAGTAACATCATCGGGAAGACAAAATTGCAGAGGCAAATCTAAGACTGATTAATGGAACATATAAATAATTAAAGTTATCCAAAATTAAAAGAAGTTGGCTAAAGATATGGTGGGTTCCCTCTCACTGGAGATCTTCAAGCAGAGAGTGAATGGTTATTGATTTTTTGGATATTTTGTAAAAGAATTTTTCTTCAAGTTCAGATTAGACTAGATCTTTTCTCTATGGTCTGTGAAATCCAATCTATTTTTTAAAACATATTAAGATGTTTACATTTCTAATACAGCAAATATCAGTTGATATTATCTATGTAAATTAAAAAAAAACTCTTTTGGAGGAATCCTCAATGATTTTTAAGAGTGTAACGGGGTCTTGGGACCAAAAAGACTGAAAACTTCTAACCTAGATAGACTTTGAAGTCCCTTCCAGTTTTGGGGTCTGTGATTTTATGATTCCCATGAAACTTGGAACCAGTAAGGTTTGAAAGTAGAGGAAGTGGCAGGGTTGATGATGGTAGTGGAGACAAGATGCAGTTCTCTTGGAGGTAAAGTTCTTTGCCAGAAAGCTCATGCAAGCACCTGGGCAATGTGAAAAGATAATACTAAAAGAGTAGAGTATAAGAATATTTTATCAGTTTAGTCAAGCTTCAATCAATATGGAAGGTTGTGGTCCATCCTTTGTTTTCAAAGAGGACCAGTGACTGCAATGGGGTAATGTCTTAACTTTCACATGAATTGGATTTAAGGGAGGAAGAGCTGCACAAAGTTATCAGCCTCATTTTCTTTTCCTGAGTTCTTAAAGTCCAGTGGCAAGACAAACATCAGAACGACTGGCTGTGGCCTGTGATGCAGTGGAAAACCTTGGTTTTGACCAAGCTCAAAGCACTCCACAGAGCCTGCTTCAGCCACCTTCACAGTAATGGGAATAAACTGTTTTCATTCACCCATTCCCTGGGGAAGTCTTCATATGTTTGGAATAGGTATTCCTCCTACCTCCCAGATGAATTTGAGGCCTATAAATTGCCCTAGTACTGGTTTAGTCTATTTTTTCCAGACACTTTTACCTGGGCATGGCTGCTGCACATGCTACAGTTTCTTGAGCCACAGGTGAAAGTTGGGGGAGAGTTGGACACCAAAGGTTAATGAGTAGCCCTGAAAAGGACTCAGCAAGCCCTTATCCCAGAAGTGCTAATCCTCCTTGAACATCTCATATACCTCAGTATAGAGGGTGAGGTTCTTTTAAACAGACAAATCCATTTCTAGATGTAGGAAGTAGGATATGATACCTTAATCTTAGGTTAAACAAATTACTCTAAGGCCTGCTCCTTCTACACTCTTATTTAGTAATCTTTGGTTCCACAGGCTGAAAAGAAACCTCAGTTGTGTGGGGGAAGAATAGGGGCTTATAGTGTCTTTCTTGGTCTGTTAATTTTGGGTGCAGAAAGATCTCTTTCATCTACACAAGGGTGTTTTATTTACAGCTCTATATTAATAAGGTCTGGTATGAAAGTTCTTTCTATGTATAAAGTAGGACGAATTTTGTGATAGCTATTTTATACTAGATTATGAGGTCATTAAGGTCAGGTTTAACATAATAACTTAAATATAGTAGGAGTTCAATTAGTATTTTTTCAATTGAATTCATTTTTTTCATTTTATTTCCAGATTTTTTGTATCCTGAATTTTTGATGTTGAAGACTAGTTGCGATTTAAGTAAGATGTGTAAAGATTTTCTGAAATAATGATTTCTCTAGCTAAGAGTTTTAGCATCTTTGTTTGCAGAGAATTGGAGGAGGAGTGGATATAGTCAGCTATAACATCTATTTTATTTTTTAAAGATTAGGTCTCCCCATTTTGCCCAGACTGGAAGTGCAGGGGCCCTATTGCACTACTGATTGACATTCAACTTCAACCTACTCTATTTTTCAATGTGGGCAGGTTTGCCCTTCCATAGGAAGGCCCTTCAAAACCAAAGAAATCACCATATTAATAAAGAATTTGCTACATACAACCTATTTGCACAGCCCCACTTCAACTCAGAACTCCCAAACTCAAGAGATCCACCAGCCTCAGCCTTCTAGGTAGCTGAGATTGCGAGCTTATACCACTATACCCAAGTGCAGTATCTATTTAGTCTAGCTGACAAGGTGCTTTCTGGGATTGAGGAAAATAATTATTTAGGACACATAGCAAGAGTTGATTCATTTGATGAACATAGTAAGAGAAATAATACATATATGTCCAGCTGCATCAACTTGAGTATTTTTCCTATTCCCCAGGATTCCAGAATTATGTATACAGAATAACTGAATCTCAGAGCTATAAGGCACTTGAGAGACCATCTCACCATTCAACCCATCTCCGAATAAGCTTTTTGCTTGAGGTCATCCAGACTGTGTTATCTCTAAAAAGAAATTCATTATACTTTTGGTAGAGTAATTAGTAGGAAAGTTTTCCCTATGTTGCCCAGAAAGTATCAACTGTGGGGGCTAGTTTGACTTTCTCTCTCTCTCTCTCTCTCTCTCTCTCTCTCACTCTCTCTCATATTTCTTCCCCCTCCCTTGTTTACTGCCTACCTACTATCTACTGAATTAAGCTTAAATTCCATAACTTTCCCCTCCAACATATGGAAAACATGTTGGCATAATGGGAGAAAAAATTGCCCATACAGTCATATAACCTATATTCAAATTCTATCTCTCTTGACTTTTTTTTTTTTGAGTGACCTGTATCAAGTCACTTAATTTCCATGGCCTTCAGCTTCCTTGTCTGTAAAACAAAGGGTCTGGACTAGATGGCCTCTAATGCCTCCTCCACCTCTATGTTTATGTTTTTTTTTTTTTCCATTGCCCTGCCCCCCCTCAACTACTCCCCTTCTGATTTACCTTATGCTCCAGTCAACCGAGACTATTTATCATCCCCTGAATGCATCCCATGCTTGCCCTTCTCTGTGCCTTTGCTCAATTCCTCCCCCTAGAGAATTCTCCTCCACTATCTTTAGGTGTCAGAATCCACTCTATTTATCATGGCCTATCTTAAATGCTATGTCCTTACACATAGCAGACACTTGACAAATCACCAGTTAAATGTTGAGCTTATATAAGATAAAAGTTAGAAGGCCAAATAAGGTACTGATATGATTTTTAATAGAAAAATTCTTTGGTATGTTCTTTTTCCAACATTACCTTGACTAGAAAAAGTGGTGAGTTTAAGACTGTGGCTGATTAAGATCTCAGATACATCAATAGGAAAATGTGAAATGCCCATTCTATGATCGTTTCTGCCTGAATAGCACCACTGATAAATGGTTTTATCTGGAGATGTCTCAGCAAGCTTGCTCTTATAAGCACTAAGTTTAGAAGGGAGGACAAGTTAGTAGACCCACAAAAAGAAGTCTTTATAAGACATTTTGTTGAGGTGGTGTAAACACACCTTTGCTGAATCACTACATTTCCTTTTCTCTCCTCTAGCAATCACATTTTAATATTGTCAACTGTGACTTGATCAGGTTTTTCACTTTTAAAATGAAAACGTTCAATAAGTCTGAACATTCAATGTTCATTTTGATGACATACTCTTTGATTCCCCTTGGAAGATGAGAATACTCAGTGTATTTTTTGGCACTGACTCCTAAAATTAATTACTCAGCATTCTGTTCCCATATAAGAAAGGGGAAGGGTACAAAACAGAGATCTGATCCTTACCATTTTAATCAGGCCTCGTAGCAGGGTGGGGAAATAGGATGGAAATCCAATGAAGCAGTCATATCACAGATGTAAAATCAGTGAAGTCTCAGCTTCAAACCCTGCAGAACCAACTCGATTTCAGCTTAGTCTATTATCTAGAAATGTTTATTTATGGAAAGAAAACAATTTACAATAAATTAAACAATAGTTCTCTGGTTGTCATTAATTATGCATGTCAGGAAGTTGTAGGAATAATTTTATTTTAAAAGTAAGTTCACTACCTTCATCAGTTAAATAACCCCTTTCCATTTGGGTGATAAGCAACTTATTTCTTAAAAATTAATTCAATTCAAATCAATAAACATTTATTAACCACATACTAAGTGCCAGGCACTGTTTTCTTAGCATTAGGGATATACAATGATAAAAATAAAATAATCTTTGCTTTGAAGGAATTCATATCCTATCAATATTTCTTCTGATTGACATAGCACAATAGAAACAGCAATGGCTTTGGAGACCAAGGACTTGGGTTCAAATGCTACATGAGTCACTTATTACCTATGTGACATTAGGTAAGCTAATTAGCCTAGATAGGTCTCAGTTTCCTCAGCTGTAGATTAGATTATTAGGGTTAGATTATATGACCTCTAAAGTCCCTTACAGTTCTAACCCTAAGATCTAGAATTCTGGGCCTCAATTTTCTCATATGAATGTGATCCTAGTCTTAAAGCCTGTTGGTATGAGATTCTCTCCTTATAAGTGCAGATCAGTGTCCCCAGACTGTGTAAAGGGTGGGGTAAAGTTGGAGAGAGAAAGAGTTCTTAGTTCTTCCTTAGTCAGTCTTCCTGTTTCTTCATGCCCCAGAGTTGCTTCAGGCACTTCTGGTCTCCAGCTTGGAGATGAAAAATAGAAGATGCCTACCCCACTTTAGTATGCTGGAGGAAAAGACTTTTTGGGAAGACATGAGAGGACCTAGCAATCTCCATCATGTTTCTCTCCCCAGTTTACTGCTCTAGACACTTCAAGAACTCCCTTTACTTTGCTTCTGCTGCTCTACGTGCTTTAAATTCTAAGGAACAAGATGCTCCTCCCAGGATAAGCTCATCACTTCTAATCTCATCACCCCTAATTTCATCACCCCACTGCTAACTCAAATCTTGATTCATACCACCTTTCTCTGCCTCTTCTCCCCTCTGTTTGAAGGACTGGATGGTGAACATGGGAAGTGAGAGTCCTACTGTACTCAACCCTTGTCACATCAACAGGTGCAAGTTGCAAGGAGGCAGATTTAAGGGAAAAAATTCCTAACAACTACACACACACACATACGTATATATATATATATATATAATATGTGTATGTGTGTATGTTTAAATGGCCTCTGAGGACATAAGTGATTCCAAGATTCTATAATATTACTATATTCTAACTTCTAAACTGAATGCTAGGCAAAGAATGTCCTTGCTCTATAATTTAACATCTTTTGTTTCCTAAAGGCACATGCATTCTGTTTAATTGGGAGAGAGATTGTGTTTACTCTTCACCTTATCACGAAACTCCCCTGATTTTTCACTGAAGCTTCTCACATGCATAGTTTTAAGATCATACAAGAGACTAGGAAGAGCGGGTAGAAGTTGTCAAGCAACAGAACTGGGATATTTGTAGGGAAGAACTTCCTAGAGAAATCTTAACATAGAGCAGATTTCCTTAGGACGCCATGGGTTCTTGATCACTGGAGGTTTTCAAATGAGGTTTGGTGTTCCTTGATAGAGATAAATGCAAAAATAGCTTTTTAAGAAATCATCTGATTATCAGTGTCAAGTAAGATTAAGGAACAGAGAACCAAGATTGTCAAAGATGTTCACCACTACCATAGATGGTGCACTATAAAGTGTCCACTATAAAGACTCAAAAAAGAAGAAGGATTCTCTATAGTTAGTGCTCTAGATGTTCCTGCTTGCAGATAACATTGTACTGATTACATCAAGACATCCAGCACTGCAGGGCTTTCTCAGTGAGCTTTATAAAGACCCAAAGGCATTAGGCTCAAGATATGAAGAGGAAAAACCTAATGTCTAAATGACGTCTACCATCTAGACAATGACATGCGTTTGGAAGAGCAGACCATTTCATTAGTGCATTATTATCTATATCTTAGATAGGCATTGTAGATATTGGGCCAGGATCAGAATTAGATAAGGAGATTAAAATTTATTGCATTTTGGAAATTCTGTAGCACTTATAATGCTTTCAAATTGTTCCCTGCCAGGGAGTAGGGGTATGGGAGAGGGATTCCTTTTTTAACAGCAATATTCTCTTGGTAAGGACAAAAGGATTCAAATCATAGAACATGACAATATTCAAAGAATTAAAATTTGAGGCTATCAGAAAGGCTACCCTATTTCAAGACCCTGGCACTTCTCATCTAGACTATTCCAATTCCCTTTTATTTGAACACTTGGCTTCTTGTCTCCCCCTTCTCCAATCCACCCTCCACATAGCTACCAGCAAAACTTCCTAAAGTGCATCTGATCATCTCACTGTTAAGAATTTAAGAATTCTTAAGATTTTTTGATGAATCCCACTTGCCTCCAAGAAAAAAAAAAAAGACAGACTTCTCAGCTTTGCATTTAAAGGCCTTCTCAATCTTACTCCAGTCCTCCTCTCCAGATTTATTGAACATTACTCCCTCTGAGCCCTCTATATTTCAGCAAAATTGTCCTATTTTTTCCCTGAATTTTATCTCTTACCTCTGTTTCTGTACCAACTGTCCCTCATGTCTGGAATGTACTCCATCCTCTCCTGTCTTTCTTTGAATCTCCAGTTTCTTACAAGGCTCACCTCATGTACCATCTTCTAAAACTAGGATCCACAAACTATTTTTATATGTCATTAGAGCTAAGAATGGTCTTTGTATTTATTGAATGTTGTTGTTTTTGTTGTTCAGTCGTTTCAGACATGTCTGATTCTTCATGCCCCCATTTGCTATTTTCTTGGCAAAGATACTGCAATGGTTTGCCATTTCATTCTCCAGCTCATTTTACAGATAAGAAAACTGAGGCAGAGTTAAATGACTTGTCTCGGGTCACACAACTAGTAAGTATCTGAGACCAGACTTGAACTCAGGCAGATGAGTCTTCCTGACTTCAAGCCTGTCTTTATATACTGTTCCACATAGCTGTCCTATTTATTTAATAAGGTACAATAAATATATTTTATTAAATTTTAAAAATAATTCATATTTTAAAATGTAAAATTTTGCAGTTTTAAAAACAATAAAACTTTATTTTAAAAATATTAAAAAAACATTCTTAGCTATAGAAAAATAGACGGAAGTTTCAATTTGGCTTTCACACCCTTCTCAAATTATCAGGACTAAACAATTGTGTTTACAAGTTTTATTCTCCCAATAAAATATAAACTCCTTGAAGGCAATGTGGTATAGTGGATAGAAGGCTAGACTTAGAGTCAGGATGATCTAGGCTCGATTCTCAACTCAAACCCTTACTAGCTGTGTTACTTTGAACAAGCCATTTCTCTTTGAGTTCAGTTTCCTCATCAGCAAAGTTAAGAGATAGGACCTGATGCCCTCTAAGGGCCCTTCTCACTCTATGTGTGTTATCTAAAAGCAAGGACTGTTTTCTTTTATTATTATTATTATAGCTAGCACTGTCTTTTTCCCCCTTTTTCTTTTGTTGAGCTGTGATGATGTAAAGAATTCTCAGTAGAGTAATCTCCTACGTTGATGAAAATCAGCAACTCATCTGTGACTTGTCATCCTAGATAGTTTATTGGGGACACTGAGAAATTATGACTTTTCAATGATTACACTTTAAATAAGTAGAGACAGGTTTTGAAACCAGGTCTTCTAGATCATAAGACCAGCCCACTATCTACTTATGCCTTGCAGTTTTCTAGCCTTGCACACAGAAAATATTTTAAAATGCTCGTTAGATTGAATATGAACAGTGAGTATAACTAGATTTTAGTATATTACCAACAATGACTTGCATGAAAGAAGTTTTGCAAAATAGATAACAATAATGATGATGATGTTGTCGAAGATGATGATGGTAGATTGCTAAACCCAGTGTCAGGAAAACCTAACCTCAAATTGGTTTCAAATGCTTACTAGCTATGTGATTGTGGGTAAATCATTTAACCTCTATCTCAATTTCCTCATCTGTAAAAGGAGGATAATGATGGCACCTATTTCTAGAGGTTTTGTGAGGATCAAAGAAGATAATATTTGTAAAGGGCTCTGCAAACCTTGAAGAGTTATAATCATTATCATCATCGTCTAAGATATCATTCAGACAAGGTTTCAGGCATGTAATAAAGATGAGAAACAACAGATAATCTGAGTGCTGCCTTATTACTCCTAGAAAGCATAAAGAGGGCCATGGAAAGATAGACTAAAAATTAATTGGAAACTAAATAATCTAATCCTAAAGAATGAGTGGGGTCAAAGAAGAAATAATAGAAATAATCAACAATTTCATCAAAGAGAACAATATTGAGACAACATAACAAAATTTATGGGATGCAGCCAGAGCAGTTTATTTTTTTTTTTAAGGCAATTGGGGTTTAGTGACTTGCCCAGGGTCACACAGCTAGTAATTGTGAAGTGTTTGGTCTGAGGCTGAATTTGAACTCTGGACTTCAGGGCCAGTGCTCTATCCACTGTGCCACCTAGTTGTCCTTCAGAGCAGTTCTTAGGGGAAATTTTATAACTCTAAATGCTTACATAAATAAAGCAGAGAAAGAGGAGATTAATGAATTGGCATGTAACTAAAAAAGCTTGAAAAGGAACAAATTAAAAATCCTCAATAAAATACCAAATTAGAAATTCTGAAAATCAAAGGAGAAATTTATAAAATTGAAAGGAAAGAAACTATTGAACTAAAAATAAAACTAAGTGCCAGTTTTATTAAAAAAAAGCCAATAAAATAGATAACTTTTGTTTAATTTGATTTTTAAAAGGAGAGAAGATAATCAAATTACCAGTATAAAAATTAAAAGAGTAAATTCACCACCAATGAAGAGGAAATTAAAACAATAATTAAGAACTATTTTACCCAACTGTATTACAATAAATCTGACAATCTAAATGAAATGGATGAATAGTTACAAAAATATAAATTGTCCAGATTAACAGAAGAGGAAGTAAAATACTTAACCCCATTTTAGAAAGAGAAATTGAACAAGTCATTAATGAACTCTCTAAGAAAAAAAAAAAAACAAACTCCAGGGCCAGTTGGATTTACAAGTGAATTCTACCAAACATTTAAAGAACAACTAAGTCTTATACTATATAACATATTTGGAAAAATATGGAAAGGAGTCCTACCAAATTCCTTTTAAGACATAAATAAGGTGTTGATACCTAAACCAGGAAGAGCCAAAACAGAGAAATAAAATTATAGACCAATTTCCCTAATGAATATTGATGCAAAAAATTTAAATAAAATGTTAGCAAAGAGATTACAACAATTTATCACAATGATAATAGACTATGACCAAGTGGGATTTATACCAGGAATTCAAGGCTAGTTCAATATTAGGAAAACTATGAGCATAATTGACCATATCAATAACAAAACTAACAGAAATCATAATCTCAATAGATGAAAAAAAAAGCTTTTGACAAAATACAACATCCATTCTTATTAAAAACAGAGAGCATAGAAACAAATGGAGTTGCCCTTAAAATGATAAGCAGTATCTATCTAAAACCATCAGCAAGCATTATATGTAATGGAGATAAGATAGAAACATTCCCAATAAGATAGGGATGAAACCAGGATGCCCATTATCACCACTATGAATTAGAAAGGACAATGAGGAAACAAAACTATGGCTTTTGTAATAGAGAATCCTAGAGAATCAACCAGAAAATTACTTGAAACAATAAACAACTATGCAAAGCTGCCGATTGTAAGATAAACCCATATAAATCAATAGCATTTCTATGTATTACTAAAAAAAATTCTACATATTACTATATATATTACTAAAAATAAAACTAAGCCTGGCAGCAAGCAATACAAAGAGAAATTCCATTTAAAATAACTGTAGACAATATAAGATATTTAGAAGTCTACCTGCAAGACAAACCCAAAAGCTATATGAACACAATTACAATACACTTTTCACAGAAATAAAGTCAGATCTAAATAATTGGGAAAATATCAATTGTTCACGGATAGGCCAAGCTAATATAATAAAAATGACAATTCTACCTAAATTAATTTACTTATTCAGTGTCATACCAATCAAACTACCAAAAATGTATTTTATAGAGCTAGAAAAAATGATAACAAAATTCATCAGGAAGAAGAAAAGGTCAAGAATATCAAGGAATTAGTGAAAAAAATGTAAAGGAAAGTGGGCTAGCTGTATCCGATCTAAAACTATTTAACAAAGTGGCAATCATCAAAACTATTTGGTACTGGGTAAGAAATAGAGTGGTGGTTCAGTGGAATAGAACATAACATAAAACACAGTAGTAAATGAATATAGTAATCTATTGTTTGATAAACCCAAAGACTCTAGCTTCTGGGATAAGATCTCACTATTTGACAAAAACTGCTGGGAAAACCAGAAAATAGCATGGCAGAAACTAGGCATAGACCAACATCTCACACCCTATACCAAGATAAGATGAAAATGGGTATATGATTTAGTCATAAAGGATGATACCATAAGCAATTAAGAGGGCAAGGAATAGTTTACCTGTAAGGGCTATGGAAAAGGGAAGAATTTATGACCAAACAAGAGACAGAAAACATTATGAAATGCAAAATGGATAATTTTGATTACATTAAATAAAAAGATTTTTGTACAAACAAAACCAATATAATCAAGATTAGAAGAAAAGCAGAAAGCTGGGAAACAATCTTTACAGAAAGTACCTGATAAAGGCCTCATTTTTCAAATGCATAAAGAACTGAGTCAAATTTATAATACAAGTCATTCTCCAATTGATAAACAGTAAAAGTAAAAAGAGGCAGTTTTCAGAGGAAGAAATTAAAGCTATCTGTAGTCATATGAAATCTAAATCACTTTTGATTAGAGAAATGCAAATCAAAACAACTGAGGTACCATCTCACACTTACCAGATTGGCTAATATGACAGAAAAGGAAATTCTCAAATGTTGGAGAAGATGTGGGAAAATTGGAACACTAAAGCATTGTTGAAATTGTGAACTGATCCAACAATTTGGAACTATGCTCAAAGGGCTATAAAACTGTGCATACCCTTTGACCAAGCAATACTACTACTAGGTCTGTATCCCAAAGAGATTATAAAAAAGGGAAGTCCTCACATGTACAAAAATATCATAGCAGCTCTTTTTGTGGTGGCAAGGAATTGGAAATTGAGGGAATGCCCATCAATTGGGGAATGACTGAACAAGTTGTGGTATATGAATGTAATGGAATGCTATTGTGTTATAAGAAATGATGAGCAGGCTGATTTCAGAAAAAAAAAAAACAAACCTGGAAAGATTTACATGAATTGATGCCAAGTGAAGTGAACAGAATCAAGAAAACATCATATACAATAACAGCAACATTGTGCTATGATCAACTATGACAGACTTAGCTTTTCTAAGCAATACAATGACCTAAGACAATTCCAAAAGACTCCTGATGTAAAAAGCTATCCACACCCAGAAAAAGAACTATGAAGTCTGAATGCAGATCAAAGCACACTATTTTCACTTTTTTTTTGTTTTTTTCTTTCTTGTGACTTTTCCCTTTTGTTCTGATTCTTCTTTCACAATGTGACTGTGAAAATATGTTTAACATGATTGTGCATGTATAGCCTATAGTAGATTGCTTGCTATCTTGTGGAGGGAAGGGAGGGAGGAAAAATTGGAACTCAAAATCTCACAAAAATGAATGTTGAAAACTATCTTTATATATAATTGGAAAAAATAAGATACTATTAAGTGCAAAAAAGCATAAAGAGCTAGAGGAAGACTTTTGGGGCATCAAATAAATCATCAGAATTTATGGGAGTATATGGAGAAGAACTGCATAGAGTATACAGACACGGGTGAGTTTTTATGTGCACTGCTCTAAGCAGTGCCCCCATCACTGCGACCATGGGTCCATGGAAGTATTGAAATCTTTAATCACAGTAAAGAGGAAGTCAATGATAAATTTGAAATTGAACCAATATAATACAATAAAAGCTTCCTAGTGTAGTGAAACCTCCTAGGGATATGTAAATTTAATGTAGAATTTCAGTGAGAATTAGAGAAAACAAGAGTTTTGAGAACACTTCTGTTAAAAAAGTCTGTTCCATACTGCTAGAAACTATCTACATATTAGTGATCTTCTACATTGATGTTTCTCTGAGAAAAAAAAAAGGAAGGAAAGAAGGAAGGAAGAAAGAAAGGGGGGGAAGGAAGGAAGGAAAAAAAAAACAAGAACAAGAAATTAGATCTATCACAAAGATGGTGCATTATTTTAGCAACCACCCATGCTAGCAGCTTCCCCAAAATGCATCTACATAGATACATTTGCTTTCCTTTTCTCATTTAGTCTCATTTTTACATGGCTAGTGGCTCAGCCTGTGTCAAGGCCTCCACTACTTTTCCTTTTCAGTTGCAAACAACAAGTCTACCGGCCCTGACATCTGCATGCCCAACTATTTATTGTTAATCTTCTTCTTTCCTCTTCTCCCTGAAGAGTTTCCACTAGGTTTCATGTCACAGGTCATTAGCAGGTGATGGTATTAAACTGACTTCCATAAAGAACATATTTTAGAAAAAAATATTAGGAGCTGGACGTTCTGATACCTCCATAGTAGCTGGGATTAATGTTTATGTCTATAAACTTTTTTAAATAGCATATATATTATTCCAGGAATATCTGTTGAACAAAAAATAATTAGGTTGAGGGAGGCAAACTTGATGTTAAGAATAATGCTAATTTTTATGCCATTTTCAAATTTACAAAACAATTTATTCACAACAACCCTTTGAGGTAGGTAAAATATTGTCTTCATTTATAGATGAGTAAACTGAGGCTCAGAGAGCTAAAATAATCTGGCCGGAACTACATAATTAGTGATAGAGCCAGGATTTGAATTCATCCATGTTGATTTCAGGCCCATTGTTCTTTCCATTGTATAATGTTTCCTCTTTTTTTTCTCTTTTATATTTCTTAAGGGGAAAATCTAGTGAGTAAGCTATGAGAGCCACCTGGGGGGCTGCTAGTATTCTGGAAATTGTTATCGCTGTTTCCAGTACTAGCACTAACATTTTGGGAAGGACATTGATGAATTGGAGGGGATCCAGAGGAGCATGACCAGTATGGTGAGATTTTGTCATACAAGGATCATTTGAAAGAACTTAGATATTTAGCCTGGAGAAGAGACATCTTCAAAGGAATTTGACAGATGTCTGTGAAGGGCTGTCATGAGAAAGAGGGATTCGTCTTGTTCCCACTGACCCTAAAAGGCAGAGCCAAGAGTAATGGTTAAAGATGGAAAAGAAGCAGCTTTCAGAGGTGATAAGAGGACAAGCATTCTAATAATTAGAGTCATCCAAAAGTGTAATGAGCTGCCTCAGGAGGCAGTGGTTTTCCTATAATTGGAGGTATTCAAGTGGAGGCTAGGTAACCATTCATATACTGATTTATTCTACAAATACTTTTTAAGAATTTGATTTGTCGCTATACTAACTGCCTGAGACTCAAAGATATTTAGGCTTGAGGCAAGGAAAAACTTTCTAAAAATTAGCATTGTCCATAAATACAATGGGTTTCTTAAAGAAGGTGGGCTTCCCTACGGCTGAGGTCTTTGAAGCTAGCTGACTCTTTGTCAGGTGTATTGTAGTGGGAATACTTGTTGAGATATGGGTTGAAGTAGGTGACTTCTGAGTTTCCTGTCCACTCTAGAATTCTGTGATTCTGAAGGGGGGAGGGGAGACAGAGAGAGAGAGACAGAGACAGACAGACACACAAACACACAGAGACACAGACACAGAGAGACACAGAAAGACAGAGACACAGAGACAGAGACACAGAGACAGAGAGACAGAGACACACATACGCTGACAGACACAGGGAGACAGAGACAGAGAGAAACAGAGACGCAGAGATACAGACAGACATGAGACACAGAGACAGAGATGGAGACAGAGAGAGAGATACGGAGACAGAAAGACAGAGAGAGATGCTTCCTACCTTCACATTTATATCCTCTTGACCATTACTAGTTGGGGATATTGTAGAAATGAATCCTGTTCAGGTAGAGGGTGGGCTAGATAATCTCTGAGGTCTCTTTAAAACTGGAGTCTATGATCTTGGCATTCCACTTGCAGCTACTTTATACACCACCTAAGTTCTCAGTGGAAGGATCATCTCAGAGCAGAGCTATATCTAGTACTTTTTGTACATGGTACAAGTGACAGGGGTTGGGAAGGGGGTTAGGAACACCTGTGATGTGGCTTCCAGTTAGAGAAAGCATACCCTGGGGCATCACAAGGTTTTTAACCTGCTAAAGAAGAAAATGCCTCAGGGCAAGGCCATCATTGTTGCTTCCCCAGTAACAAAGTGAGCCAGTGAGGGGAGGAAGTGCCTCCCTGGGCAGTGCTGTTATCATTCTCTATATTTTCTGCACTGAGGCAAAGCTCCAGTCACCTATCCCTTTTAATAGCCCTATACCTTCATAATATATCTTCTTTAAAGGATTTCATTATCACTTGGGAGAAGGGGCAGTGATTCAGTGTATATAATAACTGAATGTTCTATAATCCTCTTCCCTCCTTTTCCCATAAAGCATTGAGGCTTTTTGTTTGTTTCTCTGTCTATTTGTTTTCTGAGATCCTAAAGTGGCAATGCATGGGCTAAAGACCTCTAAGAACTCTGGGCAGCTGGTCCTCCTTTAGGGACCTCACCAAACCATAAATTGAAGTTGTGTGTTTCCCCAGACACATTCTTAAATGCTGCTTGTTACCTCTGCCAAAACTCAAAAAAAAACCATCCTCTTTCAGATGAGAATCACTCTCCATCAAACCACAACGAGGCTTTAAAAGCTTTTCTCTCCTCTGTCTGCCCGAAGCCAGAGCCACTTTCGTGGTCCTCCAGTGAAACCAAGCCCTTCTGCTGAACTGCCTACTAGGAAGACTTTCAATTTAGTGGTTAATGGGAAATCTGCTTTAAATGGTGTGGCACTCCAGGATTGCCCAGCTCAAAGCAAAAGTAAACCAAAATAGCTGAGGTTTCTGTTCTCTCTTTCAATAGAAACCACAACTTAAACCTTTGAGAAAAAGCCCATACAGTCTGAGGCACACAGAATTTGTTCAAGTTCAGCTTGCTTCCCAGAACATTCCTCTACAGAAAATATTGAAGAAATTGGAAATGATTGCTCATTCTCATTCTATCCCTCCCTGGAAGTCAGTTATTGTCAACAGCAACAATTCGGAATCCCACAAAGTATATGGTGAGTTCACTTACTAGTTATAGCCTTGGGAAGAATTTGAGCGCTGTGTAGTCACACAATGTTTGCCCGTTTGTATTCTGTGGAGCAGGGGACAACAACCTCTGTCATCTCCTACAAAGGTGGGACATGAGATGGTCTTCACCTTGCTAGACCAATTAATACCCCCTCTCTCCACCCATCACACACACACACACACACTGAAGCCAGCTAGGAACTATGGATGAATGTTCTTTATGAGCTGTCTCTGGAGCCCAGCAGGGTGGCACCAATAAGCCAAATTCTATTCACAGGGCGGAAGCCATACTGAGAAGAAAAGAGGAACTCAAAAAGGAGGCAGAGGGTTTAAGCTTACAAACCTAAGACTTAGCAGTCCTAGGCTGTTACATCTTTTAACAACTTCATCCCTTCCTCCTGCCATTTTAGAATCTACAAGTTCTCTAAAGGTTTCAATTATTTCTGACTCTGTCCTCCATGACCTCCTCCCTATGCCCTGTATTACTAACCCACTTGGTGCTACAGATGTCATTTCTCTATAGTATGTCTCTAATTTTGTTTTGGGGATCAAACATTAGCAAATCTAGTGCGTTTTTTTTTTCATTTTCCATGACCTTGAGATGACAAGAGATTATTGAGCCAACATGACTTTAGGGAGGTATTGAAGGGGCACGAACTCTGAGAAGGAATTATGCTAAACCCTAGAATAGCTGACTAGGCATCACACTAGGTAATAATTCTGTAATTCTTAGGCCAGTTCTGAATCGGGAGGGAGGAGACCCAGGTCAGACTAGCAGCTCTGATACTACTAGCAGTGCTACCTACCATGTGCAAGTCACTTAAACTCTCTGAGGTTTTTTCCTCTCATGTAGAAAAGGGATAAAATTGCTAGCATTACTTCTTTTATGGGATTGTTGTGAAGAGGGTACATAGGAGCTATTAAGAACAATTGGAGTTTCAATATTATTATTATTTAGATTATATAAGTGACAGCAAGCTCTGCACAGTGTTTAAAGAGTTAGGAAAACCTTCGTTTACGTCCTGCCTCTGAAAAACACTGGCTGTGTGAACCAAGTGGAAAAAACAAAACAAAACAAAAATCTTCACTTAACCTCTAGGTGCCCGAGGTAACTTTCTACATCTATAAGTTGCTGAGAAGGTTCCTGCTTGCATTAGTAGGGAGAGTTTCCCCATCTAGGAATTTCCTTTATCAACAACAGCACATGACCATATAAGATCCCCAAGATTTAATAGTTTAAAAGTACTCTAAGATGGGAGACCTTGAATATAAATATGAATTATCTTTATATACATTTTGTTATTCTGAGTCATTATGGCATAGTGGAAAGTATAATGGCCTGGAAGTCAGGAGACCTGGGTTCTATTTCTGATTCTTTTTTTTTTTTTTTTTTTTTTGGTTAGGCAGTGGGGTTAAGTGACTTGCCCAGGGTCACACAGCTAGCAAGTGTTATGTGTCTGAGGCTGGATTTGAACTCAGGTCCTCCTGAATCCAGGGCCAGTGCTCTATCCACTGCGCAACCTAGCTGCCCCCCTTTATTTCTGATTCTACCACTAACCTTGATGTGTGACTTTGGCCAAGCCAAGTCACCTTTGGGTCTTGGTTTCTTTACTACTTAAATGAAATGTTGGACTATATGACCATTCATTTATTCATAATTTTCTGCATATTCCAAGAGAATGTAAACTCTTCAAGGGCAGAAACTTTCATTTTTTTCTTTGTTATCTCCCATAATCAGTGCTTGGTACCCAAGTGCTTAAATGTTTGTTGAATAGAATTGAATTCTTATTTTTAGAAGTTAAATGTATGGGGGAAGCTAGGTGGTGCAGTGAATAGAGCACCTGCCCTGGAGTCAGGAGGACTTGAGTTCAAATCTGACCTCAAACACATGATACTCACTGGCTGTGTGACCCTGGGCTTAACTTAAATGAACCCTGATTGTTTCACAAAAAAAAAAAAATAGTTAAATATATCCCAGGGGGAGGGGAGAGAATGAGGAGTTACGTGGGTAGATATGCTAATACATATGGATAGATATGTTCATATAACATACAATGTATGATCTACCATTATTATATTTTTTTCTGAATAATAGATTTTCATAGTATTCTGGGACTAGAACTTTAAAGCTATGTAGATGCCTTTGTAATGTTTGTATTTTTATTTTATTTTATTTATTCATTTTTGGCTAGGCAATGGGGTTAAGTGATTTGCTGAGGGTCATACAACTATTAAGTGTCAAGTGTCTGAGGCCAGATTTGAACTCAGGTCCTTCTGACTCCAGGGCCAGTGATCTATCCACTGCACCACCTAGCTGCCCCTGTAATGTTTCTAGACTCCAGGATTCAATAAATGTTTGCTGAATTGTGCCTATATAGCACCTGTATAGTTCCAGTACAGGGCTGAACCTCCTTTCATTTCAAGGCCTAAAACTAGAATCTTTATTCATAGACTTGCATTTGTCCTGAGTTTTCTTTCTTTCGCATTTCCCTGCATTATCTTGAAAGCACCAAAGGGGCAGAGAACATGGGACTTACACAACCTGGTGTGTAATAGTAAACTTTTTAACAACCAGGATCTCTGGGGGGAAAAAATTTAAATGTGCCCAGTATACACTTATATGTTTGATGCATACTATTAACATTTTTGCCATCACTTTGTCTAAACAATCAACAAAATAATAAATAATTTGTCACATTTTTAACATTTGCTTATTTCTGAGGTGTAAATAATCACAATGAAAATTTAACAATTGTCTCTCTAAGCCAGTTCACACCTATTCCATAACATCGTAGCTCTAGGGGATTAACATTAAGTCAAGACCTAAAAAAGATAAGGCTATAAAAACAAAGGCAGACAACTGCTCTACTGAGAACACCCCAGAAGAGAATGTGAGAACACATGGAAAGCACAGCTGGGTTGCAACACGAGCAGTCAGAGTGCAGTGCCATATGAATGATCATGGGGTTAAAGGTTCAGGGAAAGGACAGGAGTTATGTCTGAGTGGTCATTGAGGTTTCCTAGTGACCATTGGACTCAACATGTTGCTGGGTGCTTTTCCATGAAGCAAAAACTGACTCTACCAGGAGCAGGATGACAATTTAATAGATTGCTGTGTCCCCATTCTGTGACTTTGATACCAGAAGGATGCTTGTTAGCACTCTTCTTTAAATGGCCCCTGGCTGTTGCTGCTGGGTGGGAGAGAGGAACAGACAGAAATAGAGTCTAAGACATTTTGTCAAATTAATTAAATGTTTTGGCGCTCTTTGTATTTTCAACCCTAGACTAAATGAAATGACATGGCTGGGTGCTATGCATAATCCAAGCTGATCTATGCCCACCTTCATAGCCAACACTTAATCTGGAAGCCTTGGTGCTTTATAGCACCGCTTGGTGGCTTATGCAGAGACTGCACACCACGTAACTTTTAGCCCCACCACTAGTGCCCATTCAAAGTAGCTGCTCCCGTATAAGGAAGAATAAATACTTACAGGGAATTCCTGCACCTCTTATTACACTTGCGGAAGTTTGTTTAGAAGAATTCATAAACTGAAATGGTCCTAATTTCTTATGCTAGTCAAGTGTTATGAAAATGAGTTAATGTTTTGTGAATGTGTTATATGTTCTATCGATGTACTCATGGTCTTATCAATGTGGGTACTCTCAACATCAATGAAGATCATAGCTTCTTCATGGCTTCTCATTCTGGAAGACTCTTGTCCATATCTTCTAATAAGTTCTGCTTGGAGGATTATTTAACAGATGGAGAGTTCTCTTCTGGTTTACATATTCCCGTATAAACACTAAGACTATCCATCCTTTTATCCCTTATTCTTAATATATTAATAATCTCCGCTTCGTCATGCATGCCCTCGTTGATACCTTTTCCCTATTTTTCTTGTGGACAAATAAGCATTGGAAATAAGTTCTGTCTACTTAAATAATAAGTTTTATCTACTGAAAATCCACTATGCCTTTTTCCAATACAGAAGTCAAAAACTATTAAATAAGGGAGATTTCTATTTTAACTCAGCCATTAGTATTTGGGGTTTTATTCCAAGATAACTTTTGAAGGTGTTGGTTAATTTTGATGAAACTTGTTACATTTTAAAATTACAACAAAACACATATTATGATTGATATGTGCCAACTTGAAACAAAATGGCAACTGATAAGTTTTCAAGTGTGCCCTTTTTCTGTAACTGGGATAACTCAGGAAAACAAGAGAGCAATTTATTCATTCAATTGATATTTTTCAAATACTTACAATTTGCAAAGAATTGTGCTAGAAACTGGGTTGGGAAGTGGAATAAAAAAGTTTAAATCAAGAGTTAACCCCTATGAGTTTTCAGTCTAGTTGAATATACATTGTGATACAAATAAATAAATTATATAAGCTATAGGATAAAATGCTAGGCTTAGCATCAAGAAGATTTAGGTTCAAATCTTGCCACCAATGTTTATGAGGTATGTCATCCTAGGTTATTCACTTAACCTTTACATGCCTCAGGTACTTCCCTGGGATTCATCAACTAATGCATAGATGAATTACATAGATGTAATTTACAGTAGCAGAGGGAATTTCCACATTGGAAGTTTCCCTACACTGATGAGGTACTAGATCTTTCATGTATTTTCATTATCTCAGGTGGCACTGGGAAAACAACACCTGATTTTGATTGAAAACCCTGGCCCCAAAATAGGTTGAGAAATTTAGCAATATATAAAAATGTACCCTCCTAAGCAGAGCTATGACTATAGGGTTCAATTCAAGGAGGAATCAGATAGCTATGAAACCAATGACAACAACCCATTTTCCCTCTTTTACTGTAACTTCCCAATAAGTTTCCAGAGTTAATGCTCAGGGTAAAAGTTAATGCTCATCAACACAACAAACATAGAGAAATTTACCTTTTGTGTATGATAACAAATATCATGCCATGCTTTGGCCATGGCTAGAGGGACTTTAGAGGTCATCTAGGAAAAATTCTAGTTAACCAACTTCCAATGTTCAATCTGAGCGACTCAAGTATGTGTATGTGTCTATGTGTGTGTACCTGTATGTATGTATAGAATTTAGCAAGTGATTACCCTGTTACCATTTGAAACATTTCAGCATAGGGTAACTATTTCTGATTTGAACTATTTAATCTGGCCTACCTTTAAGGTTTCATTTCCATATAAGCAAGAACCCATCAATTAGAGAATATAACAATAAACATTTCTGGATTATTTTCAGTTGCAACTAGAAGTTTCATGGGATCCCAAAAGTGCAGATTAATTTCAGAATGACCATAACATGGCTGGAATTCCAACTGGTTTAAGCGGGAGCTTGGGATCTAAAGTGACTTGAGAACCTGGTGTCTATATACCCTAAAATTTTATTGTTAAAAGTCCTAACTAATCATATATAGAGATAGGGAAGCACAAAATTAGAAGACATATTGGGCCAAATACCACTTGTCTTAATTTTTCCTGTTGATTTTTTGGCCTACAGAATCCGTAGATATCCCTTTTCTGATCCTTTGAAATCTGTTCTCCCAAATTCTAAGATGGAGCAGCCAATTCTCCCCAAGGTTCTTATCATTTCTATTTCAGCAATCAGTACCTCCTTCTTGGTGAGAATCAGGTCTTAGAGAATAGTTCTCTTTGTTTCCTCTATCTCTCAAAGGATAAAATTACCATAAAGGCAAGCCAAGAAATGTTTAGCTGCTCTGTTTTTGGCAGAGACAGAGCTTCAGCAGATGTCCAGATAATTGAAGTTCCCCATGCCTACTACATTGTGCCTCTGTATTAAGCTTAGGAACTGTTTCCTGAACTCTTCATCTATTTCCTCTTTCAGTATAGGTGAATTTTCAAGTTTGGTGCAATCTCATTGCATCATTCTCACCAAAAGTCCTGTTCCCAAGCTAGCATGCCTCTGTTCAAATGAGAATATTTCTACACAAAGATAAAGACCTGGATTCTAGAAGGCAAAAATGTGTTACAAATTAGGCAATTTCTGCTTGCTTATCTAATGTATGCTATACTATAAAGAGCCACCTTTTCTTAACCTTTTCTTGCTTCTTCAGGTATGTGTATATGCCATGCTTTGCTGATTTATATTATCCATTAACCTTCTAGCACATTTCCGATGCAGCCCAAGGGCTCTGGTAATCCTGAGAAATCCAATTAGGAAGCATGCAGTGTTGTTTCTTTTTATGAATTTTTGGTTCCTATAATGTGTGCTTATATGCATAAAAATATGACTCTCTCTTCATTATATATAATCTTTAGGCATAATTCTCTTAAATGTAATGCTTTCAAATTGGGTATTATGGCTTTAGAAAATAGTGATGCTACTTGTAAATTTCCCAGGAAATTAAAATGACATATCATCTTTGATTTAAAATCAGAGAATTCCACATTTTGTACTTTTTAGAAATCATGGAATATTTGAAAGAAGATTAATGCTTAAAACGAGAATAAGTATATGAAGGAGAAACTAGCATGAATCCACAGCATCTTTCAAGATGTATAGTGACTCCACACTATTTTATTTCAGCTATAACCTATCTAAATTAAAAGTTCACAAGGGTTTACTAAATAGAAACACTAAACAAATCCTATCCCTTAATTATACTTCACCAAGAACTTTTCTTATCATAAATGCATCCATCCATCCATCCATCCATTCATTCATTTAATGCCCCTCGTTTTAGGGGAAATATATTTAAAAATCCTTAAATACAAATTTAAAAGTTTAGAAAGGGAATAGAGTGGTGGTGACAGAGAATGAAATTCTTAAATTAAGTAGCACACTATCTCCTTCCATCTGCTAATGCATAACATAGCTATAGTTTCAGCCCCCAACTTGTTAAAATACATGCATACACACATATATAACAGATGCATGTGTGTATATATATACATATATATGTACACACACACACATACATATACAAACACAGCACATATACCAGACAGATATAAGGATCAATTTCACAAACTCCAGTTTAACAAAATGAAAATTCCACTGAGGAAATAGTAAGATACACTGTTCCACACTATTGGTATCAAATTATTTTGAGAGTCTTCATTTTCTATATTCTTTAGTTATTATATTTTAACTAAGACTATGACACCATAGGTAACTGCTACTTCATCCTCTATGCCACAAGACATCACAGCTAACTCCAGAATACTGGAGTTAGAGTTAGGAAAAAGTGGATTCACATCCTTCCTTTCACTCTGACTAGTTGTGTGACCATGGACAAGTAATTTAACCTCTCTGAGTCTCAATTTCCTTTTATGTAAAATGGGGATAATTAATAAAAATAATAAAATTTAACAATAACAAGCCAACAATGGTGGTGGTGATGGTGATCATTTATTATTTTTGTTAGGCTCAAATAAGATATTGCATAAAAATAATTTTTTTCTACTTTTAAAAGCGCACTATAACTGTCAATGGTAATTTATAATATATTAAATTGGGGAGAAAGGAGAAAAAGATATGTAACCAGATAAAAGTGTTAACTACTAGAGGGATCAGGAAAGGCTTCTTGTAGGAAGTGGCATATGAGCTTAGTTTTGAATTACAATAGGGATTCTATGAGTCAGAGGGAGAAGGGAGTGCCTTCTAGGCATGAAATTGCAAAGGTATACAGGTATGAAATCATTTATATTTCCATATATTTACAGTCTGAGATCATGGATTTGTTTTCCCACTTCACTTAATTTTTCAAATCAGTTTAACTGAATAACTATCTTAAGCAAAAAATGCTTTAGTTTTGTATCCCCAGCACTTAGCACATAATTTATGTTTAATAAATGTTTGTCAAGGCATTAATTAAAATAAAGTTTAAAAGGCAAGTTTAAATCTGATTGTAGAAGTCCTTGAAAGTAAAGCTAATGGTCCATGAA
Source organism: Vombatus ursinus (assembly GCF_900497805.2). NCBI lineage: Eukaryota > Metazoa > Chordata > Mammalia > Diprotodontia > Vombatidae > Vombatus > Vombatus ursinus. The sequence goes on along the minus strand of NW_020951957.1, from coordinate 7,456,428 downwards.
AGATTTCTGAGCAAGCAAATACTATAACCAGATCAGTACAGTAGGAAAATTGATGTGGCAGGCATGTGAAGGATGGAAGGGAAAAACAAGAAACAGGGAAATGATGTAGTGCTCTGTTAGGAAGAAAGGTATGTATGAAGAAAAAGGATAGGAGAGAATTCTGAAAATACAAGCCACAGGTCTCAGGAACTGAGTAGTTATGGGGTTTAAGGAAAAGTCAAGAATGAGTGAGGATAGGGGCAGTTAGGTGTATCAGTGGATAGAGCTCCAGCATTAGAGTCAGAAGGACCTGAGTTCAAATCTGACCTCAGACACTTGACACTTACTTATTGTGTGACCCTGGGAAAGTCACTTACCCCCAATTGCCTTATAAAAAAACCGATTGAGGAATAGCTTGGATGACTAGGAGAATGGTTTCACAATAACAATACTAATAGACACATAACACTTTTGAAGTTTGTGGAATGCCTTATATGTTTACGTGTCATTTGAGCCTTACATGATTCTCATTTTACAGATGAACACAGGGGGTCAAAGAGTCCAAGGTTATATAGCTAACTAGTAAGCTTCAGAGAGAGGATCTGTACTGAGGCTTTCCTAACTCCAGCTTTCCTACCTACTATGTTATGTTGCCTCTCCAATGGAGATGGGGAAGCTGGGAGGAGAGTAAGGCTTTGGCATAGCTACAGATTACACTGCTATCCCTAGCTAGTTGGTTTGGAAGAGTATCAGTCACAAAGGGACATATTAAAGGGATCATCAAAGTCACAGACTCTCCAGAGAAATTGATAGCCTAGGACAAAAATATAGTGCTATCAACAGTGACTCTGAAATAATGATGTTAGAATTCTTAACAATAATCCTAACAAAGGAGACACACATTATTTTAGAAAGTAGAATAGGTATCCTGACTTCTTATGGGTCCAGTTGGGCCTACCTTAACCAAGGTCATTTCACTTCTCAACTCAGAAAAGTAGACCTCTGATCATTCCCTTTGCTGCTCCTCTGCCTAACAGAATAATGCTCACAGAGAAAGTGTATCAAGAATCCTCACAACTGTTCTATCCTCTAATACTCCAGAAGAGAAAAGGATGGTAGGGTGGAAATAGACAGAAAGAGACAGAGAATTTAGCTCTTCTGTAAGGAATGCAAGAAAATGACTAAGGGAGAAAATATTTAGAAAATCTTTTTTTTTTAAGCTCTGCCTATTATTTTGAATCGAGTTAGATAGTCTGTGCTTAAATATGTTCCTTCTTTTTAGCATCTAGGTTTGTTCAGATTTTCCTTCATGAGGACTGGAGGAACATCTTACTTTCTACATTCCAGACTCTACCATCTGGGAGCATCAGTGGAGGTGGAATCTCTTTTCCAAAGAAGGAATACATTTTAAGTCAAGAGAATCTTGCCTTATCCATAAACACGTAACTGTCCTCCTTACCTTATCAGCCTGAAACATGGGAATTTTACTGAGACTTACTGTTCATTCAAAAGTGGAGATAGAGATGTTAAATAAGTATGTCACCCATTTCAAGAATCAAAAGACAACTTGGTATCAAATTATTACACATGATATCAAGGGATGCTGAACAGGCAAGCTCCTAACACAGGACACTGAAGAATTTGTAGTAATGAACACAAACTTGAAAGGAAGATATTCCTAAACTTTTTGAAATTTGTCTTAATATTTGTTTAAAATATAGTTATGCAATGTCTAGATATTTTACAAAGATTCAAAATCACATAAATTATTTTTATGGGAAAACATTTCAAAACTAACTTCTAATTATGAAAAAAAATCTTCAAAAAAAGATCCTATCTCACATATAAGACTGATTTACTTAAACTTCAGCAAGCCAAGTTTACGCAGAAATATCCAAATGAACAGGAGGGTGGGGCTCTATTTAATTCCATGATTTAACATTGACCTTTAGTCCAAACAAAGACAAATGTTCCCAATTTTCATTCATGAAAATTGAACATAAATCCCAGAAAAAATGTTCCAATTCTGGGGGGTGGGGAGGGTAAAGTCCTATGGTAAAAATCATAGCCTGGCAGACACCAGGAATTTCAGGAACTAGGAATAAAGAACCTCATCCTTGCTTCTTCCTTCTGGCTTATTCCAAGCCTCAACTAAAATCTCATCTTCTGCAAGTAACCTTTCCTAATCCCCCCCTTAATGCTACTGCCTTTCCTCTGAGATTACCTCCAATTTATCTTTTATATATCTTGTTTGTATGTTGTTTTTGGCATGGTGTCTACTCCACTAGGTTGTGAACTTTTTTTTTTCTTTCTTTGTATACCCAGTGCTTAGCTCAGTGCCAGGAACATAAATAGAACTTAATAAAGTTTTGTTGGTTTGATTTGACTTGAACTCAAATAAGATTCACTTTTTCCTTTAGTCTCTGCAGCAAGTTGCTTAGTCCTCTACAAATTATTGTTTCTGTATATGTAATGCTCCATATTTTCCTCTTCTCTATCAATTCATGTCATTTATTAAATATATATTTATATGGGATAAATGTTAAAATTCATGTCCTTTATTAAATATATATGTATATGATTACATATTACATACATGTTAAAAGTTAAAAATAACCTAATTTTAAATCTATATAGAATGTAGAGATCATCTAGTTCAAGTCTGAGCTATGGAGAGAAAAGACAGTGTGGTAAAATGAGAAAAGTCTTGTAGAGGAGCCAAAAGATAGGGTATTCTCATCAGCTTTGATACTGACTTACCTGTGTAACCCTAGACAATTCACTTCTCATTTCTGGGCCTGACTTTTGTCACCTGCAAAATGAAGAGATTTAGTTAGGCGATCTTTAAGTTCCCACTTATCTTTGAATGAGCTCTACCTTGGTTCCATATTTCCATATTTTTAAATAACTAGAAATGTGTTACTACAAAGCATATCTTTTTTCTTTTAACCATTAAGAAAGATTTATAGATACGGTTCATCCAAATAGCAGAAAGAAACATAACCTGAAAGAAAAACAAAGCATATTTTGATAAGTTTATTATCACAGTAAAAACCTGATCTTCTAAAAGGCCCTGGTTAGCTTTGCAGAACGGAAAGTAGACTAGAGTTTAATATTATATATTAATCATTACAGATGTCTTTTTTTCCCAACTAGATTACTTTTTTTATGCAAAAGATTCTAAAAGATTGCAAACTAATCTTTAGGTGGAACATACACATTGATGAGATTCCATTACCAGTGGAGTATTAAAGTAACTAGAGCAGTGTTCCATGCTTAGTAAATGCTGTTGGTGAATATAGATTGTTCCAACAAAGAAAAGCAAATGACAGAGAAAAAGAATGTCTCAAGAAACTTAGTAAATTTGCTTTCCTGTGTAACTTTTTAACAAGAATGTTAAACCAGTAAGGAATGAGAAATTCTCACCCTTTAGCTGGAAGTTGGAGGACCCCAAGGGTCAAGTATTTCATACACTAACAGCAGGATCAGTATGTTGTTTGTTTTTATTTAAAACAATATATTGCCATGCTTTTCTTTGCTACAAAGAAGATTCTAATTCTGTAGTTGAGGTGAAAGAGTTAATATTCAGAAATGAAAGTGTAGAAATGAAAAGCATTAATAAAAGATTTTTTTCAAGCAATATTAACATTCTCTTAACTGTAAAATGTAAAGAATCATACTCACACTGAACTACCACAAAGCCACAATCAGCTTTCCACGTCCAATCTTTGGTTATTTCTCATCATTTTCTTCTGATTTTTGTTTGCCTTCTTTTTTTACTGCTGACATGAGTGTCATGCAAATTTAATCATTCACTTTTTTTAAGAATACAAACCACCACATAAGTACTCAATCTCTTAATCGCAGGCTAAATGGAAGTGAAAACAATAAAAGCCATTATATGAAAAATGATAAAGTGCTACTGTTCCATTTTAAACTAAGGCTCAATTCAGAAACTCACATGAATAGGGAAAGAAAAGTGTATCTTATTTTTAAAAGTTGTAAGATCAGTTTACGTATCTTTTAAAACCCTTTTAGCCACTGTTGAACTAATTGGCTAGGTTCAGTAGCCCCATCACGGTGATATCCATCCATCATCTAAGAAGCAGAGATATTTTCCCTTAGGTTCTGTTCTTTCCATTTATTGCCATTTCCATTCATCAAAATCCATTTTCCTTAGGATAAGTTCCTGCAAGGGAAGAAAATGTCCATATGTAATTTCACTTATTCAAAGAACTTATGATATCTAGTGAAAACCTTCACCAATTTCCCCGTGTCCCAGTGATCAACCAACCAATTGTCCCTAGGATAAACTAGTGCTGGCCACTTGTTAGAATAGTATAAACCTAGACTGTAACAAAACATGGAAAAGGCCTAAATTCAGTAATCATTAATTACATTTGGTTAATCTACCAAATTAAATCCAAGAAGTTCTTAAATAAAATGAGACTAAGATAAATCATCTTAGAAAATATCACTTTTAAGTCAACATGCTAAGAAAACACATTGAAAGGAATGATGCCCTCTATGGAGAGTTAAGTCAACCATGCAATACAATAGAAAAATCTAAATTCCTTAAGAAGCAGCTGGGAAAAGCTGCCTTTGAATTCTTTAATGATGGGGAGTGGAAAGCCCTCCATCAAGCTGTTTTCAAACTATGAGTGATCATGTTTCCTAAAACGAAATGCTGCTGTTTATATTGTCAAAGCACTCTGCATACATTTTCTCATTTGTGTCTCATCTGCCTGTGAAGGAGATTTTGTCTCCATTTTACCGGTGAAGTTAAGAAAGGCTAAGTCAAGAAAAGACTTATCATTGCCAATTCAATTCAATGGATATATTTTACCAAGCACCGGCTATATATATGACAGAGAGGCAGCGGAGCACAGTGGAGAGATGGCTGGCCTAAATAAAGACATCATGGGTTCAAAGTCAACCTTCAATACATACTGGCTGTGTGACCCTGGACAAGAAAGGTACTTTAACCACTCAATGCACCAAGCACATCTCTAAGACTGTTTAGACAAAAAAAAAAAAAGTTAGCCACTGTGTATACAAAAATAGAAGGAAACACAGGCACATACACACACACACACACACAATGTTGAAATGTCTCCTTAAGGAGCTTACTAACAGCTAGTGAGTGTTGGAGGTAAAATTATGAAACCAGGTCTTCATGACTACAAGTCTAGCACTCTATCCAGTACACCAGAAACCTCCAGAGTCTTACCAAGATTACAAGTGCCACCATTACTAGCTGACAATATTATTTGGAAGCACGTCTGAGTACATCTCTCTAACTTCTGCCCTGAGCCAGGACTTGCTAACTCTCCTGCTGTATTAGTCAAATCAAGGGGCAGCCCCTTAGAGAAACAAGCAATTTATGCTTTCCAACTAGACTAAACATGAGGGCTGCCCTCATTTTCTATCCCTGGCAAATAAGAAGAAAACCCATGGGGGAGGAGCAAAGAGACCTATCCAGGAAGCTTCCCTGAACACAAATAAACTTCATCAAGCCTTGCAATTAATTTCAGAGATTGTTCTGTATCGACCTGGATGTTTGAAGCTGGATTTTCCTCCTCAGGGTTCCATTGGTAAAACCCACACATCTCCCTGTTAGTAAAGGAGTTGGCTTTCTCCTTTGTAAATGGTGATGTCTTATAGTTCTTCTTTACAATCTTAATCACATCATTGATTTCAGTAATCTTTCAGTAACAATGCTTTTTAATGCTGCCAAATGTGGGATTGAGTTGAAAGTTCGTTCTTATGTATATGAGAGTGTATGTTTGTAACCTCCGATAATTAAAAGTAAGCCAAATAATGTGACTCTGGAGATCTCAGGATAAGAAGCTTCCAGATTAAGATTTTCTTTAAAATAGTGAAACTGTTAACTCTATTTAAAATGGTAAGGACCAAGAAATAACCTCTTAAACAAGCCTTCTGAAGGGGAAATTCAGGGGACCTATTTCACCAAAGTATTCTATATGACAAAGGATAGTACCTTATTCCTCTTACATCAAAGGATCAAAGATTTAGAGCTGTAAGAGACCTCAGAAGCCATATAGTTAGACCTCCCTCCCTATACACATAATTTAACAAATGAGGAAACTGAGGCCAAGGGAAAGGTTAAGTGCCCAAGGTCACACAAGTAGTAAACATCAGAGGCTACATTTGAACTAAGATCTCTTGCCTCCAGAGCCAATGCTTGTTCCAATGTACCTTAACACCCAAGTATCATATTAAACTCTTTCTGTGATTGATACTCCCACCATCCATTTCAGAAACTGTGAAAGATCATTCATCATGTGAACTAAGTAAGATTTCTGAATGGCTCGCTATCTGAGATGTGGGGATCTGCAACACTTTTAGGAATGTATATGAGTGAATAACAAGAATGTTTCCAAAAATAATAAAAGAACAAAGCATTAGATGACTTCTGAGGTCCCTCCCAGTTCTAAATCTATGATGTTATGATAACAACATTAAAAGACAACAGGCAATTTTAGAGAAGTCCGGATTTCTAATTACACCCAGCATAAGGATGACCAGCTAGGTAAGGCAGGCTAATGTGTTTTACTGGTGGGTGAGGGAAGTCCTGATAGATGGGGGGTAGGTGGGGGAGAAATAGCATGTTCTGAATTTAGGCGTTTGCATTTCTGAAGGATAGTCTGAATTAAAATGCCTATGTCCTAAAGATTAGTCTTCATTTATAAAGTAACTGCTACATGAAGATAAGCTATGTGGACAAGGGACCATTTTCCTAAGTAGCCTAGGAGGAATGGGAAAAAAGGAAGAGGTAGAGAAGAGAAAGGTAGTGGACAAAAAAAAAAAATCCATATCTGAGGCCAGCACCACAAACTAACAAACAAGTGAAAAAATAGACAAATAAATAAATAAATACCCAATTTATAGATAGTAATGGACTTCTTATTAATCAATACCTCCTATGAAAGAGTACAGTGTACCAGCAACCCAGGCGAAACAGTATTATTAGAAAATGATATAGTGAGCATTAGGATATATAATTCATGGTGCCTTCATTTGCTCAGACCATCGTGAAAAATCTATAAATCATTTCTTGTGCATGTATCGGCTAAGTGTAATTTGTCATTTTGCATTAGAGGGCCGCTCCAAGTCATCAGTGCTTTTAATTCACTGTTTAGAGTTTAACAAAATGCTGGCCCTGTCTGATGACTGAAAGGGCAGAATGCTGGGAAGCTCTACCCTGGCACGCAGTTTCCACAAAATGGAGATGTGGATTCCTCCTTGCAAGGTTTAGATAATGTAGTTATACTCCCCTGAAGCAGCATCACATATCCAGCTCTCTAAGAATACCAACTAAACAGTTCTCAGGTGATTTTAATGCAATACAAAGCAGCAATTAAAATAGCCATTTGAACCCAGTGAAATTACCCTGCTTTACTCAGTTACAGAAGCTCCTGTGAAAATTAGATGGTACATCTTGGATACACAAGATCCATATGCAGTATCTGTGGCAGTGGCCCAGCAGGACAGTGCTTCCCCCTTAGTTAGTTATTTTTCACTCCTAAAAATAAGCATATTTCCTGCCTCCCCATAAGAGATGCCCTTGGTATCCTGCCCTGATGAAATGCAGTTTAAATATCCCTCGGGTTGGATCTTCTTTCTGTGCCTGCCTTTCAAGACAAATGCCTGGGATCACCTTTCCCAGTGGCTGGGTGAGTTTGACGTTTGAAGGACTGTTAATAGTCACATTCAGACTTTATATAAATATATGCACTATGTATGTAAGTATATGTGTATGTGTGTATATATGTGTGTATACACACACACACCCATACAAACACACACACAGACACTCACACATATTCATTCAATTACAATACCTCCCTCAAAGCTCTGGACACAACTCAACAATAAAAGGATTTAGAAGCAAATTGCTTTCATGTCGAGTTAAATTACAGCAAATACTCGTTCATCTGTCCTCTAGCAGGTTAGCTAGCTGCTCCCTCCTTCCCCCTCCAGCTCAAAATGGCTGGGAGTACAGAAATCCCACAGTCTGGTAGAGAAGTTTGAGGAAATATATCTCAAATAAACATTTGTTGCATTCCAGTTGTTCCCCCACCTTTGTTACAGCCAATTAGAAAGTCCAATAAAAGTCCAATAAAAGACTGCCTGGATGCAAAATATATATGTGTGTGTATATATATATATATATATCTTTCGATAAATACTGTATCCTTGAAACGATTTAAAACAAAAACAACCACAACAACAACAACAACAACAACAAAAACCTCGCTGCCCCAGCTCCAAGATTCCCCATGCCTCTGACTCAGGCAGTGGGCACTTTTACCGTTAGAGTCGGATGATCGCTGGGCGCAAACACACACCAGACCCGAACTCTCCCGTCTCTCCCCCGCCCCTAGATCCCAACTCCACAGTCATTTGAGCTCCCCAGGAAAAGTATTGCTAAGCTAGTTCTTCAGCCACTTCAAAGCGCGCCTCAGCCACACCGCTTAGTGCAGTACCTTACTTCAATCCGTGGTGTTGTATGGTAGAGTTCGAGGCTGGGGATGGGAAGGGAATGCAAACAGCTCAGCAGGGCGATAATAAATAAACGACTGACATTCTACTAGGCACTGAAAAATGCACCCCAAAATGCAAAAAGCACCAGGTTTAGTTAGCGGGCAGGGATTTAGGAGTTCGGGAAAGGGGGCAATGGCAGGATGCATCAGCAGCACAGAGCTCGCATTTGGACTGTGGGTCAGCATCAAGGACACCAGCCAAAGCGGAAAAGCGGGATGTGCCTAGGTGGAGACGGAGGAAGGGAGGGTTGGAGGGGAGGCGAAAGAGGGGAGGAGAGGAAGGCGATCTAGGGACCCCTTAAGTACTCACTGCTACCTCTTCCGAAAACATCCACCGTGCAGTGGTTCGGCTCCGGCCGAAGAACAGCAGTGGGGACTTGGGGTCACAAAGAGAGTAGCTTCTTCCGGAAGCGTATTGCCAATTTTCTTTCGCAAATGGCTGGATGATCCTCTTCAGAGTTCTTGAAAATCAAGAGAAAGAAGCAGAGGCTGTAAAGAAGCATCTTATCTTTCCCCAGCCAGGACTCTTGCGAGCAGCAACCTGCATGCACTGAGCTCCTACGGCCGCTAGGAGACGCTTGTAACCCATATTTGCAAAGCGGGCTTCCCATTCAGCTACATCTGGTTTAGGCGGGAGTGGGGGGAGGGGAGAGAGAGCCGAGGAAGGCAGCTTAAGTGGATGTAGTGATTATTTACAGCAGATCTGCCTATCTCACCTAGACTTCATCTCCACCTCTGTGTGTTTTGGGGGAGGACTCAGTCCTTGGGAACTTGGTTTGCATTTTTGGGATAAGAAACCCTTTTCCCCTGTCAACCTGCATTGCCATTCAGACGCATCTCTCTCTCTCTCTCTCTCTCTCTCTCTCTCTCTCTCTCTCTCTCT
>NW_020951957.1:7341830-7446989 GCF_900497805.2 Vombatus ursinus | reverse complement strand
CTCTCTCTCTCTCTCTCTCTCTCTCTCTCTCTCTCTCTCTCTCTCTCACACACACACACACACACATACACACACACACACATAAACACACACACACGCGCACACACTCATGTGCGCGCGCACACAGCCACACACAAACACGCAGACACGTCCTTCTCTACATGGATGTACACACATTAGGAAAGGATTGTCGGAAGAGGGAAAATGCTACCGGATCTGATGACTCAGCTATAGGATCGCAAATTTTTTTTAAATCGTGTGTGTGTGTGTGTGTGTGTGTGTGTGTAGGAGAGTGAGAGGGACGATCGGATAACTATTAATATTCAGACACTCCATAATCGTCTTTTCATCGATCCACAGGTCGTTTTATAAACTGTAGCTCCTTTCTCAGCCTCAGACGTGGCGCTGAAACATTTCAGCTGCTGAGGTTGCTGCTGGGCTCTGGTCCCCTCTTAAATTTACTGCAGCTGGAAAAGGATTAGCCATTTTCCCCCTGGCATCTCATCCTTGTAAACTGCTTAAAGACGAGATCTATTCCCATGAACAGAGGTAGGAAGAAGGACTAGAGGAAATGCAGGAGATACATACTTCACAAGGGCGTGCAAGTGCATAATCTTTTAAAAAGAAAGTGGGGGAGAAATGCAGTGTCCTTAGGCCCTAGTAGCAAATACTCTTTAAATATCTCTGTCCACAGACGCTTTGCTTTTCTCGGTAAGAGACATGCCTCTTTGACTGTGTGGTGTAGTAATTTTTTTCCCCCCTGGATCTTGTTCTACTCTGAAATCTTGAGAATTCTTTCTTATCTTAAGCGCATACGGTAACCAAATAATAGTTACAAACGACAACTTTCCTGTAAAGTGCTCTGACAATCCCTTTTCTTTGAACAGTCTCTTCAAGTGTTTCTTTAAGGAATGAAGAGTTTAGGGACTTAGGCGCACTATTTTAACTTGACATCACCGAGGTACAGAATACTATGGTGGTACAGTATGGACTAGAGGCGTTATACAAGGCTGTCCAAAGGCACTTTCTAGCGTAGAAACCTCCACTTACCAAACCCTCTAGATTGACCGAATCTTAAACACACACACACACACACACACACCTTTTACTAATATCGCAGAAGTACAAGTATATACACTAGCTATGCGGCTTGTGTGTATATTTCTATAACCAGAGCTCCCCGCTCCTGCCGCATTGGCTGTCGTCTTTTGCTAGTGCAAGGTGGAATTTTCAACACAAGGTTTACTGCATGGTGCTGAAAGCCTCGGAACTGGTCTCCCAGTTCCGTTCACCTTGGTTGCAGGGGCGGGGGGGGCGGGGAGGGGGGCTCTCTCCCTTCTAAAGCAGAAAAAAAATACCTATACTTCTCTTCTCTCCCTTTCTCTCTCTTTCCTTTCCCTCCGCCTTTCGAGTTGCTGTACTATGCCTCGTGAGGCGTAGGGATATCTTAGGTGATTCACTGAGTCTTGATGTACTAGGCAGGCATAGGAAGCTAAAAAAGAGCATTTCAGCAAAGGATGGAGAGGTGTAGAGTAGAGATACAGTAGTGAAACTACTCAGTCATTTATCAGAGGGCTCGCTTTCATTCCAGGTGCGGAGGAAAGTTAGTCCATTCTGGCATCATCATTAGTGATTATCTTTACAAGAGCAGAGAGATACAGGCTGTCAGCACAAATGGTTTGGCGGGAGCCTCTGGGCTTCCCAGAACCCTCCCCAATACCTTGCACCCCAGCCTTTCGGCTGATCCCCGTTCGACCTCTTGTGCAAACCCACCCTGCTTCATCTGAGAGCAGGCGCATCCCTGGCAGCAAAATTATTTGCATTTTTATTATTTCCGTTAGCTGTCCTCAATCATGAGAGTGTACTAATTAAACTAATTCAGACAATTCACTGCAACTTTTTTTCTTCTTTTGCCTCGAGCTGAAAACAACTATTTCTATGTCATGGAAGGAGATACAAAATGGGGAGGGGGTCAGAGTTAGCATCCTAGGAAACACCTCTCCAAGGAAAGAACACGGCTGTTTTTGTTATGATGCATTAGTGTTGCTGATGCAAATAGGGGAACCTCTATTCCCTATCCACTCTCTGCAGCAAGGGAATATTAAGTTTCCGAAGCAGAGATTCCCCTAGCAAGCGCTTCGGGATCTGCAGGGTTATTCTCACTCTCACACTCACACACACATTCCCAGACCTACTCTGGAACCAAGCTCGCCTCCTCCTCCCCGCCTGGTTGCCTCGTGACGCGCCCTGCTTGACGTCCGGTCTATCCAATCAGCTCCCACCACAGTGGGTGTTGCTGTTCGGCAATTGGTTGGCAGATGGAGGGCGCTGCGCAAAAACAGAGAAGCCGAACGCTCAGAGCTCAGAAACTGCCAGCAGAGATCCCAGAAGCTGCATCTAAGACTGAAGGGGGAAAGCAGAGAAGAGAGAGATAGGTTAGAGAGAGAGAGAGAAAGAGAAGAGGGCAAGAGCGAAAGAGGTTAGGAAGAAACGGCAGGCAAGAAATTGCTCACCGTGTTTTTAAAGAGCAAGGCTGAAGACAGAGCAGAAGAAAACTGGAAATGCCCCTAGATGAAAAAGCAAGGGAAGAGAAACACCTAAGAAGAGAAATTCAACCAGAAAACCGAAGGGAATGAAAGTTTGATGCTGCAAAGCATTGGTGCTTTTTTTACATAAGATCTTTCTGGTTACAAACATTTTTTCTTTTGCTTGTGCTTTTTACCAGTGGTTTATTATTATTATTATTTTTAAATTAAGAGGCATGTTCAACGGCTCCAGCGGCATCTCTCCCTTCTCCTGCTCCTTCTCTTCTTCCTCCTCGTTCTGCTTTTCCTTCTCCTCCTCCTTCTCCTCCTCTTCTTCCTTCTCCTCCTCCTCCTCCTCCCATCAGCAGGAAGACAAACCGAGGACAGTCCTGAAATATCGAAATTTCCTCCTTGGGATTTGCCTGCACTGCCTTGCGCCAAGACTATCGGAATAAATAAAAGAAGCTGAAATACTGTATTATCATTATCTTATTAATTGGCCAGTGGTAAGATTACAGATGAGGAGCGGGGACGTCTGCCTTCCTTCGAGTGCCAAGCGCGAAAAACAAGAGTTTGTATGGTGGGAGTAGAACCCTAATATGAAGCAAAAGGAATACTAAATCTTTCCAAGACACCCCAGCCCCGGCAGTCCTGCCACGTAGTGCACTTTTATTCGTATATTTGGAGGTTTTTGCTAGGGAGTGGGGTGCTTGGGGGGCTGTTGGCTGCAGAGAAACCTTTCTTCCCTCCCCCCCCCGTTGGAGATGATTGTGCTATTATTCTTTGCCTTGCTCTGGATGGTGGAGGGAGTCCTTGGCCAGCTGCACTACACTGTGCAGGAAGAGCAGGAGCATGGCACGTTCGTGGGCAATATCGCCGAAGATCTGGGCTTGGACATTACAAAACTTTCGGCTCGCCGTTTCCAGACGGTGCCCAATTCGAGGACCCCTTACTTGGACCTTAACCTGGAGACCGGGGTGCTGTACGTGAACGAGAAGATCGACCGCGAACAGATCTGTAAACAGAGCCCTTCGTGCGTCCTGCACCTGGAGGTCTTCCTGGAGAACCCGCTAGAGCTGTTCCGGGTGGAGATAGAAGTGTTGGACATAAATGACAACCCACCAGCCTTCCCAGAGCCTGACCTGACTGTGGAGATCTCAGAGAGCGCCACACCGGGCACCCGCTTCCCACTGGAGAGCGCCTTCGACCCAGACGTGGGCACCAACTCCCTGCGCGACTACGAGATCACCCCCAACAGCTACTTTTCTCTTGATGTCCAGACCCAAGGAGATGGCAACCGCTTCGCGGAGCTAGTACTGGAGAAACCGCTGGACCGGGAGCAGCAGGCGGTGCACCGCTACGTGCTGACCGCCGTGGACGGGGGAGGTGGAGGAGAAGGAGGAGGGGCAGGAGGCACCGGAGGAGGGGGCTCACCCCCTCAGCAACAGCGCACGGGCACGGCCCTGCTCACTATCCGAGTGCTAGACTCCAACGACAACGTGCCCTCTTTCGACCAACCCGTTTACACTGTGTCCCTGCCCGAAAACTCGCCCCCAGGTACTCTGGTCATTCAGCTGAACGCCACGGACCCAGATGAGGGCCCGAACGGTGAGGTGGTGTACTCATTCAGCAGCCACATCTCACCGAGGGCGCGGGAGCTCTTCGGTCTGTCCCCGCGTACTGGCCGCCTGGAGGTAAGCGGGGAGCTGGACTATGAGGAGAGTCCAGTCTATCAGGTGTATGTGCAAGCTAAGGACTTGGGGCCCAACGCCGTGCCGGCACACTGCAAGGTACTTGTTCGGGTGCTGGACGCCAATGACAACGCACCCGAGATCAGCTTCAGCACAGTCAAGGAAGCTGTGAGTGAGGGCGCGGCGCCCGGCACTGTGGTCGCCCTGTTCAGTGTGACTGACCGCGATTCTGAGGAGAACGGGCAGGTGCAGTGTGAGCTGCTGGGTGACGTGCCCTTCCGTCTCAAGTCCTCCTTCAAAAACTACTACACTATCGTGACCGAAACCCCGCTGGACCGGGAGGCAGGAGACTCGTACACTCTGACAGTGGTAGCCCGGGATCGCGGCGAGCCCGCACTGGCCACCAGCAAGTCCATACAGGTGCAGGTGTCGGACGTGAACGATAATGCTCCGCGCTTCAGCCAGCCTGTCTACGACGTGTATGTGACCGAGAACAACGTACCAGGCGCCTATATCTACGCTGTGAGCGCCACCGATCGAGATGAGGGGGCCAACGCCCAGCTTGCCTATTCCATCCTGGACTGTCAGATCCAGGGCATGAGCGTCTTCACTTACGTGTCCATCAACTCGGAGAATGGTTACTTGTACGCGCTGCGCTCCTTCGATTACGAACAGCTCAAAGACTTCAGCTTCCAGGTGGAAGCCCGGGACGCAGGCAGCCCTCTGGCCCTGGCCGGCAACGCTACTGTCAACATCCTCATTGTAGACCAGAACGACAATGCTCCCGCAATCGTGGCGCCCCTGCCCGGGCGCAACGGGACTCCAGCGCGCGAGGTGCTACCTCGCTCAGCAGAACCTGGCTACCTTCTCACGAGAGTGGCGGCAGTGGACGCTGACGACGGAGAGAACGCCCGCCTCACTTACAGCATCGTGCGGGGCAATGAGATGAGTCTATTCCGCATGGACTGGCGCACGGGGGAGCTCCGCACCGCGCGCAGGGTGCCTGCCAAGCGCGACCCCCAGCGGCCTTACGAGCTGGTGATAGAGGTGAGGGACCACGGGCAGCCTCCGCTGTCATCCACCACAACGCTTCAGGTGCAACTGGTCGACGGGGCAGTGGAACCCTTGGGCGGTGGTGGTGGGGGAGGAGCAGGAGGAGGTTCTGGTGGAGAACACCAGCGCCCCAGCCGCTCAGGAGGCGGGGAGACCTCACTGGACCTCACCCTCATTCTTATCATTGCCTTGGGCTCAGTGTCTTTTATCTTCCTACTGGCTATGATAGTGCTGGCAGTACGCTGCCAGAAGGAGAAAAAGCTCAACATATACACGTGCCTGGCCAGTGACTGCTGCCTTTGCTGCTGCTGCTGCTGTGGGGGCGCAGGCGGCGGAGGCTCCTCTTGCTGCAGCCGCCAAGCTCGGGCGCGCAAGAAGAAGCTCAGCAAATCGGACATTATGTTGGTTCAGAGCTCCAATGTACCCAGCAACCCCGCACAGGTACCAGTGGAAGAGTCCGGAGGGTTCGGCTCCCATCACCACAACCAGAACTACTGCTATCAGGTCTGTCTGACTCCAGAGTCTGCCAAGACCGACCTGATGTTCCTCAAACCCTGCAGCCCTTCCCGGAGTACTGACACTGAGCACAACCCCTGCGGGGCCATCGTCACTGGCTACACTGACCAGCAGCCCGATATCATCTCCAACGGCAGCATACTGTCCAACGAGGTAAGGCTCAAGCGAAAGGACCACCATCTATCATCTCCTCCATCAGAAAGCCTCCTCTAGCCCGGCACATCCATCACTGGTGCACCGTACTTTCTCTCGCCTCAGCTGCCCTGTGTATTTATTTATTTATTTATTTATTCATTTATTTATTTATTTATTTAATTTTAGGATCTTAGCTTCCTTGTAATGTTGGGAAAGGAGGCTGGCACTCTCCTTCCTCCTTGTATAACCAGATACTCCCAATCCTCTGTGCACTCTCCTCTCCACAATTATTTTGATTCCCCCTCTCCTGTACCTTTTTCTCCACTTCTACTTCCCCCACCTCTCTCCTCTTTCCCTTCTTTCCAACTCCCTTTCTGTCCATTAAGTTCCCAGAAAGCCAGTCTGAGGAGGAGGGAAGGGGAGGGATGGGGAGGGAGTGAGCTCCAACACACATTCAAACATCTTTCCTGCTCTCTGCGTCTGTCTGTCCCAGTGTTTAATAAAGTGGATTCTCATTTGCTTTGTTTATCAATGCTTTCAATCGCCTGTAAACAGAAGCTAAAATGTGTTTTAACTCTACACAGTTGTCCAAACTCGAAGGTACCTTTGATTGAAGGAGTTATCAGCTCCCTTTCTTCTGAACTCCCATTGCAAAAAGAGCCAGCCAGCAGTTCTCTTCTCTGGACAGCAACACAGACACTGTTGCAGCCACATGCCCACACCAAGTGAATTTGAATGAAGCTGGCCTGGCACTGCCCGTTGCTAGATTAGACTAAAAGAATGGTTTCACAATCACCAGTCCAGCTATATTTCTCTTAGTTAATGACCACCCTCTTGCTTTTCTTGCCACTGTTCTTTGATCTTTCAGTGCTGTTAGCATTCTTCTTAAAAGCATTTGGCCAAGTAATCCAGATTAATTTTTTTTTAAAGATGGAGAAAGGGCAAAGAGCAAAAATGGGGGAGGGTTGGAGTGGGGCAGAGAGTGTCAAGTAAGTGGGTTTATGTACAAGAATGTGTGTGCCCCTGAAAGTGTGTATGCTGTGTGGAAAAAAGAGTACAGGGGTTGATTGAAAGGCAAAAGGACCTCTGGGGTTTTATGAACTCTTCTCTTGGCAGGTGCTTTACTCACTTTGAGAATTAGAGCTTATTAATTGACTTTTCATGACTATTTGTATTGCTCATTTGTATGGAAGCACATTTTGAAAATAAAGTGACAAAAAAGAATTTCCATGGAAATATTCAAACTTTTTTCTTATTAAAAGTGTGCTGTTTATTTTTATTGCATTAACTAAGGATGCACTCCAACACATTTATTGGGCCAATGAGAGATTATACATTTAAAAAAAAAGTTAATATTAGCAGCTATGGGTAGGGTGGTATATGCCTCATTTAAATTAAAATCATCTTTTAAATTTGAGGTAATTTAAAAATAGCCTTTTATTTCCTTGAAAAGTCTAGCTTTACCCCTCCCCCCTTTCATCTCCCAGCCTCCTCATTTTCAACAGAGCCAAAGAATAAACCAGTTTATAATGTCTGCATGTTTGTAAGTTTTCTACCTCCCTTTCACTTTTCCCCCAGGCATTAGTTTGAGGTCTCAAGACAGCCTCTCTAAGTGTTCAGATATGTAGCAATGGATACATGTCTGGTTTTGAGGCTATTATTTCTTTTTTGTTTCTTTTTTTTTTTTACATTTGGAGTTCAAATGCTTTTGATTTATTTTTTCTAGACTAAACATCAGCGAGCAGAGCTCAGTTATCTAGTTGACAGACCTCGTCGGGTAAACAGGTATGGAATCTTTGCTCCTAGAATGGTGTGTGGAGACGTTATAACCTTCTCAGTAATAATACAAAGTAGGAAGGGCAAAAAGAGGAATTTTAAAAGCATAGAGTTAAGCCAAGATGAAATCACAAATACACTGATGTTTAGGAATCAATATAGTAACACAAATTGTATGTCTTTACTTCAATTACACAGAGATGAATACATTGGTTTAGTTTTCTATAGATCCACACACCTCGGCACCTTCTAATATTAAATACTAACTGATCTGGGTGTGATTTTATGTAAGGGACGAGAGCGAATAATTTTAAAATATAGGTATTATGAATGACAATAATAATGGAAATGTGATTCAGTGAGATCAGAAAATGGACTATTAGTCATTATTATTATTCATTATTATTATTATGATTATTAGTGCTGATTGCTTTCCAAACTTAATTAAGAATAAAAAAATCAGCATTCTGCAAAACTACATGCTACCGAAAGATATGTGTACATGCAGCACCATCTGTGGCCATGTGGTGGCAGAAGAATATTTTCCGAGTTTCCTCTTTATGATGTTTATTCTAATACTAGCATTTTTGCACTTCTAGTTCTGCATTCCAGGAAGCTGACATAGTAAGCTCTAAGGACAGTGGACATGGAGATAGTGAGCAAGGAGACAGCGACCACGATGCCACCAACCGGGGTCAGTCTTCTGGTGAGTGTGACCTTAGGTGACTCAAAATGTTTATATTTTAGAAAAAGACCAGAGAGTGATCTTTTAGGTAGTTTCATGAATGTTATCGACATATATATATATATATATGTCGATACCTATGTCGAAAACCTATATGTGTATATACATACACAGCATATGTCAAGAGGTAATATGGTGCTCATTTGACAATCTTCCCATAAGATTTATAGATCTTGACATACTTTCTTTGTAAAAGTAGATATTCATTGTAGCTTTTGTAGAAGCAGATTTGGTTTAAATATACTTTTTTTGGGGGTTGTAATCTGGACTGGAATGGCTAATCTGGAAGGACACTGAAGCAGTCATCTTTTTTTCCAAGTTAAAAAGGCATTATTTTTTCATTTTATAGATCAAGCTACTAAAACTTGGAGATGTCAAGGCCAAGGGACTTATCCAAGGTCATGTAGTCTATAAATGGTGAACTAAAGGTAGAATTTACTCCTCTTTCTTTGTGAAGCAATGAAATTGCCACTATCAAGTACAGGATAGGAAATGAGAAAACAAATGTAGCTAAGCAGTGAATGTATATTTAGACCATTTCTGGTTTTAATAGATTTTGGTAGTCAGTTTCGGGAAATGTGATGTGATAATATGTTTATACTTATCTATTCCTCTACATGATGCATTAATGTTGTTTATCTCATAGGTTTCTAATCAATGATTTCTCTAAATGTACAGATAGAGATATTTCTACTTTAATATGATAAGGAAGTCACTGAAAGACCTGTCTTTCTTTCCAACTCCATCATTATTTTAGATTTGTAACTTTTGAGGGGGCATGCTTTTGTATTTTGTAGAAAGAAAAAAAAAAGAGAGACAACGCCATTCTTGTGACTGCTAATAATATATGTCACTTGGCCATTCAAGTTCAGCAAAGTTTGAGATGACTTCTTTGCCCTGTTTCATTTGGGCCCATAGAATTATGGAACAGTCCTTGTTGCTGTATAAACTGTCATAGAGACCCCCCTATTCCCTGATACTAAGCCATGTTCAGAATCACTAAGCAGTGCTGGCACAGTGTAGCAAAGGGTATTATACTACCCCAGTTCTCTTGGCAATGGTGGTTGCCACAGGCCTCTTACTTGGCTAATATGTAGTGGGTCTGCTGCTGCCCTTTGCCTTGGGAAACCCAGGCTGGAGGAAGGGAAAAAAGAAAAAAAGGAGGGGCTGCTCAAGGGTCCTTTATGTTGCAGCAATTCATTAATATGCAGACCTAATCAGACTTGAGAAGTGCCAAGAGTCCCTGGAGGTCCCTGCCCCTTGCGAGCCTTCACGCTAAGTGAACAGAGCATCTATTTAGTGTCTGGGAACCTGACAACAAACCAGATCTTGCCAGAAGTTTATATCTGAGGACAAAGTCTCTTTCATTTTTGGCCTATATATGGGATATGATTTATTGTTTTCTTTTAAAAGGTTATGTATTTCTATTCTTTCCATTCCTTTAAAAATTAAGGTTTCTGATACAGCAGTCAGCACTCTGGTTATTTATTATTACTGTTTTTAATTAAAATCAGTGTCATCTGTAAGTCTATTTAGATGCATTTCATTTTTTTTTTTTGGTCACAATTTACCACACAACTCCTATGTCAATGAACATTTCTAATAGTTTAGTCCATCAGACAAAGTGAGCCATAGTAATTTAATGGGAAAGGACGGAATAAACAGCTGCAAAAAGAGCTGAATTTGAAAGAGGGATGGGAGTATAATCTTATTGTTGTGTCTTCCCAGCAGCTCTTTTATTTTAGAGGCACCAAGGATTGCCCCTATGGCAATGTTTCTGACAAATTCTCCTTGAGGCCTCAAAGCATTTGAAAAAAAAATTAAAATGCTCTAATATGAACTTCTGAGACACATGACAAACTGAAGCTATTTATTTGCTCTTTTTTTCTTTTTTTCTCTTTCTTTATCAAAATAAAAACTTTTTTATTTTAAAATAATGCAAGACAAAATTACTGTTCTAAAAGTATATTTGTTCATTTTGTGGGAATTCTGTGGATATCCACAAAATACCTGAAGCAATATTAAATATTATTGGACAGAAGCAAAATACTTATATTATAAATACGTATTTTAATGAGATATAATCCATCCAATGATAGTTTTTACTTAAAAAAACAAACAGCTTCTTCTATATATTGAGAGGCATTGAGATTAGGGGATAGAAAGCTAGGACCACCTGGGTTCTTGTCCTACTTCTGACACATAGTGGTGGTGTCACTCTTGGCAAGTCACTTAACTTCTCAGCGCTTATGGAAATTTTCCAGGACTATTAGTATAAGAGAATATTCAAGTTGTGGCTTCATACATTGAAAAAGTTTTGTCACAAGGAATTTCCCTATACTAGTGAAATCACAGATCCACTCTATCTCCTACATTACATTACAGAATATTACAATTATTTTCTTTTAAAAGGTTATGATAAGCTGTAGTCATAGAATGTGTTGTAAAACACCATGGTTGCTAAACTGTCTCCCAAAAAATAAGACAAAAGTATCATATTGATAATTTCCTTTAAAAAAATCCTTTTCCCTCCTTTTAATTTAAGGATAAATACTGATGGTATTTCAGAGATGTAATATTAGGACATACATGTTCTCTTGGGAATATATATTTTCAGAGCAAGAAAAGCAAACATTTAATGAAATTTAGCCAGTTTCCTTAATCCACATTTGATGCAGTTAACGGCCATATTATCAGGCAAAGAAATATTGGATGGGTATATTTATACTTTAGTATTGACATACATACTTTATTATATACCCACAAATACCTGACTTTTATGTAGTTGTCCTTCTTGACTTCTTTGCTTTTGAGTTTCCCCATTTCTATTTCAATATCGATATAGTTATATATGAGGAAACTCAAATAAAGCATTAATGGCTATTATCTCTCTCTCTCTCTAGCTATCTATCTGTGTTCTTTGTTGAGTGTTTCCTCCCTTTCCTTCTGTTCTCCTGAGGGAGACCCCTCACAGCCACAGATTATCACCAATCTTTTGCACAGAGGAGCTTCACACATGCTGGCAGCTGCAGAGAGAATCACATGAGCTTTGTCAGTTTCCCTCTGCACCTGGCCCCATGTGGGGAAACTCTTCTGCTTGATCACTGCTCTGTGGCACTTTCTGTCTATAGCCTTGTCAAGGTGCTTCCCAAGGTTTTCAGTGTGCTAGTGTGCTATTGATGTATTGCTTAGATATGGCAGGGAGCCAGGGAAATGTGGTAGGTTTATGCATAAGCAGCACTAGGGAAAATCCGAATTAACTATCCTTAAAATCCCTAAGATATTGAATGTATTTTAAAAAATACTCTGAAATGATTTACAATTTGAGAAAATGTGCCAAATGACTTGAAGAAAGGAGTCTTTTGTTGATTTACAAAGCTAATAAAGCATCCAGGGGTAGTGAGGCCCCAAACCTTCTCAATATTGTTGGTTTTTCTGAGATGTATCTAATATCATTCATGTATTATGCACTAACTGTGTATAGCAGCGGACTAAGTGTTGAATGAAATCATATTTCTTAGTACCTTGTAGAAAAAGGTTGAAATGGCAATCCCAGGTAAAGATGCATATTGGTGTAAGTAGTTTTCAATGTCAGCATGAAGGTAATGATGCATGAGCAACTGGGCTCAGACCAACTCATTTTATGTGGGATCTTAGCAAGTGATCAGTTATCAAAACGTTTTTGCCCTTTTGAGTTCTAACTTCAGTTCCATCAGCTTGTTTCATTCATTAACTTCAGAGCCTGCCTTTCAGGCAACTGGGAGAATATTGGTAGATATTGCTGGAAGTATGTCTGTTTTGTGAAATAACGAGAGGATGCTGACTTTTGATATTACTACAATAGTAAAATGAACATGTTATTTGCATTGAAATTAGTCAATTTAAATGAAAAATAATTACTAAGAAAGTTTAGATTTTTGTCTTGATGTCTAATGTTGTTTCAAATAAAACATTTAATTTAAAAATCTCCTTCTGCTGAATTGCAAATAAAGCATATTTTATTTTCATTTGAATATTGGTGATATAAGATTCAGACAAAAAATAAGGATTCAGGTTAAGATCCAGAGACATCTTCCCTTTCTCTACTCCTTTCAGAATTTGGATGTAAGCAAATCACCTTCCCTGTTATGGGGAAAGACATGTTGCATCATGTCCACTGTATAAAAAGGATGCTTTCTGGTTTTTGGTGAAGTGCTATACTACAAATTGGTATGAGGAAGAGCTTTGTAAATGAAAAAAAAATAAGATATTTTGGGAAAGAAGTCAGGAAAAAAAATTCTCCTTCTAGATTGTGTAATTTGTGATAAATCTAGAGAGAGGATGAGTCATTTTTCTTAAAGACTTTTAAGTATTTTAATGTTGATGTCTATAAAAGTAGTGTGGGAAGAGATTTTTCATCTTCAGCTTGAATATGTTTTATGTTTTTACACACATATTTCCATTCCAATTAATATCTGATTGCCTTAAAGAATTAAAACGCCTAAAAGTAGAACTGGAGATGGCCAAGAAAAGTGAAAGATATTGATGTTCTTGCTATTTATTTAAACAATTCAAAGACTGTATATTATATGTATGTGTGAAAGTTCTTTGCATGATAAAAATAATATGCATAATTTTGTGAAATTAGATTCAATAGAAAATAGCATAAATTGCAGGGAAATTGTCACATTTTAGAAATTACAATTTGTTTTCAGTTGTGATTTTCTATTTTCCCTTACCATAAGAGAAGAGTTACTGTCTAGTTGAAAAATAGGTATTTTAAGTTTTGACTAAATATATCTTTGCATAACAGGCAGTCTATCACATCAGCTGGCACGCATCTTGGTAGAAATTATTTCTGAATGGTGAAAAAATAAATATCTAGGGAAACAGATTTAAGATATAAGAGATATATTATGAAATCTTTTTTCAAAATGATGAAAATTTTAAAAAATCAATATATTTCTGGTATGTCACCTCTCCTGGTTTTGACATATCGAAAATATGGATAGGAATTAAACAGCAAGTATCAAATTAAGTTTCTTTCCTCCTGGGTATTTTATTTGGCCTCAAATTTAAGAAAAATAGATTTTTAAGTGTCAGTGTTTATTATCTATCTGTAGAGCATTTTGTACTAGTACCTAATAAATCTGTGCATAATTAATATGTATTCAGAATGCACAAGCAGAAAATAACATGATACTGTGTGTAATTAAAGTAGTCAATGTCGGCATATCTGTAGATTGGTAATTTCTGATGGATTGTTTAGGCTTTTATACTTTGATTTTTTTAAAAATCTGAAATGTTTACAATATGTCTAGATAGTTTTCTCTTAAAAATCAGGGCCTTGCTTACACAGCCATTCTAATTGTTTGCTTTCCCTTGCTGTGCTCTAAAGACTGTTACTTCCCCAAAGAAAAATAAACAGAGGGTTTTTCTCTGCTTATTGAAACATCCAGTCTTGTCTATTTATAGTCACTTGAACTAATTTTATAGCAGAATTTCAGAGTTTCCAAAAGAAAGGTTATTTTAGAAGGTCAAAGGAAATTTCTGTCTCTATACTAGAGTGTTTATATGAACATATTGAAGAATATCACAAAATTTTAAAAAAGCAAGAAAGAAGGGCCAAGGAACTTTCTAGACATTGCTTTTTTTTCACCAAATAATCTGTTCATTGTAGAAATAAAGGATTTTGACCATATATGGTGGAATCATAGGTACATTCCATGGTATCATATTCCCTTTTTATAACAAATGCAACTTTTTAATAGATTCAGTTTAAAATGTAATTGGGAAATCCTTCCAGAAAACAATACTTGTTTTTAACAAGAAGAACAACAGTGGTGGTAGTTAATAAATAACACTTATATTACACTTTAAGGATTGCAAAACTCTTTGTATATTTTTTTCTCATTTGATCTTCACAATAACCTTTGAAGAAGAAGGTTCTTATACTATCATATTACAGGTAAAGAAACCGAGGCAGAGCTTAAGTGTTTTTCCTAGGTTCTCACGGCTATTGTCTGAGATGGCATTCAAACTGTCCTGTCTCCAAGTCCACATCACTACTCACAAATAAACAAACCCATGCATAACACATTTTCTATTCCTTTAAATTTTTTGAGTGCATAGATAACATTTTCTTCAACTAACACTGACTGATAATTAAACTGACTTTGTTAATCTAGACCTACAGCTATTAGGAGATTTTCAGTTGTATATGAAGGCCAAAGGATAAAAAAATGGCACAACCTCAAAAGAAAATATTAAATATAAAAATACAGATGTGTTGAAAATAAGGGGCAGACAAAACTAGTACATAGAGAAAGAAAAGATAGTAATTAGAAACCTATACAGCTATCATTGAGAGTAATACTTCATTTTATTATTAGAATTACTGTTTAATGTGCTAGAGGCTGCATTCATTTTCCTTCCAAAAGGAAATTCAGCAAAGATATAAGAGCAGCCCAGGAAAAAAAGACAGAGATTAATAGCTAATATCAAATATTAAAATATTTTAAAATATCTAATTGTCATTGAGAAATAATCAAGATTAAAAGCCTATTAGTTTTAAATATTTTTAAAAATATTTTGCTTTGGGGAAAAAACATCCAAACTCTAGAGGGGTGTGTGTGTGTGTGTTGTGTTTACACATGCAAATCTTCAATAGTTCTGGAACTTGCAGTCTTAAAGAGATGCTTGGGCCACTGGAAGGGTAAGTCCATGGTCACCCAGATAATAGATAATGGTCACCCAGATAATAGGAATCAGAGGCTGGGTTTGAATATAGGTCTTCCAGACCCTGTGGCTGGCCCTCTTGCCATTATGCCACGTGGCTAAACATTAGCAATTTCCTCAGCTTGACATGAAGTTGGTCACATATAAAATATCTTTTTGCTAGAGATCAACTTAATTATAATAAGTTCTTAGTAGAGATTCAAAAATCATTTACGCGGCCTTGTGAATGAAAACTACCAGTTTAATCTAATACTTCCCTATTCCTTTTGATCTTTATGTATCATATGTTAAAATAACCATTTCTTGTCTTGCCCAGATGGCTAGAAGTTATATTAGGAGGACTGGTATTTCATGAGTACTATATACCAAAAATTGACTTATGATCTTTCTTAGGTTCTATAGGAATTTCAGTCAAAGAGTGTAAAGGTACACCAGGAAGATTCAATTCCTTTTTTCTTAATTTTCTTACTTAATTAAACTTATTTTCCCCCCTCTTTCCCCTTTGTTTTCCTTTCCTCCTGGTAGAAATAGTATAAAAGATTGAGCTTGTCAAGGGTCTTCTATAACATTTCAAGTTTCTTTATGCTATTTCTAGTTTGCTTCTATAATCCGAGCTTCAGTTCACATTTGCATTCCTCAACAGCTGACTGCTCACTAATTTATTTCCAGACTTCTGCATACCAATTATCAATGGAATGTTAGAATCGGAGGCAGACTTGGTATCGTACATAGCTTAATTTAAAATAAAAAAGCCATTATAAAGTAAGATTAATATGTGATAAGAACCCTAGATTTTCTTCCTTTTAAAAAACCATTTACCTAAATAACTGCTCTTATCTCCTGAGTACTTGTGGATAATACAGAAGAATTCTATATTTCTGGGAGGAAAAAAAATGTGTTTTCTAGAGTGCAAGATAATAACTATTTCTTGTATAAAACAATTTATAATGCAAGATAGGCTAGAATTTTAAATAACAATAACAATAATAATAATAATAATAATAATAATGGCTCAAGAGCTTAGGTTAGTCAAGACCAGATTAATTAATTAAAGACAATCATGTAATCATTTAAACTAAACCTTTATTTTGCTTTCTTATAGTTCTTGTTTTCATTTAAAAAATAGACTATATTCCACTATTCCCTATGTAGGAATTACTAATATTCTAATAACTAAAATTGAATTCTGAAACGTATTTCATGAATGCTTATCCACACTTAACAGAAGCACAAAATGGATTTTTCTTTGTCATTCCAAATTTGGAGTTAAATGGTAAACAGTATTCTATACTATCAGAGACACAAATAGGAATATTTCTTTGTGAAGCAAGTACCAAAAACTATTCCTGGACACAGAACATGAAACTGTGTTCAGGGGGAAGTAGGAATAGGTAGGACAAGACAGGAGAGGAGCTTACCACACCTGTGGTCTAGGAGACACCTAATTTTTTTTTAACTTAAGATAATTGCTAGCTATATACCAACCCCTGTTGATTTACCTGCCCTCTAAACTTGACCCTGGACATTTCCCCCCCAGCCCCAACTTACACCTATATGCCACTCAATAAAGAATGCTCCTGTTAATTAATATCATGTGTTTACTAGACTGTCAAATAGAAACTATTTGGTGTGATGCCATTTAGAAAAAGTTCACGGGCATGTCATTTTCATTTGAAACCTTAATAGCATTAAAGTATTTGTAAATAAACAGCATTGAGTTGGATAGAACAAATGGTTGCTGATATAGAACAAGTAATAACCTATTTGTCAATAGAATCTACAACTGGGTCACTCTGTACTTTGACTACTGACGGTCACTATTTACGATAATTTGCTATAGGATTTTTTCCAGGTAGTGAGTTGTAATTAGTTTTTGATAATATGAACTACTACAGTGTCATCAAGAACAACCTCTTCAGAAGTTATTAAGTAGATGTAAAAATGTATTTTTCCCCTGTTAAGACAATTAATTTCATTTAGATATTTCAGTTGACCAAGGCATGTTAATTTTCCTAATCTATCTATAGGGTTCTCATTTTGTTCCATGTCAGGATTTCAGAATATACTTTAAAAAAAAACCACCATAAATCTCCCTTTTAAATTCCTCCCCAGCCCATTAAAATACTATAGAAAATAATGTTCAGTAATCATCATTTAAAAGTTAGAAATATCTTTCATCTGAGTTACTTCAGTGTGACATTTCACAGAGGATTGTGAATGTTCTATTCCTCACCTCACCTCCCAAATCTGATAACTTCCATCCTTGTTCTGAATAGCATCAATCCCATTACTTTTCTTGGGGACCATAAGGAAATGACTCATTCTTTCTCATAGGTCTACCTACTAGAAGTCACTTTTCCCTCTTATGCATAGATTACTATGTGAACTTTAGTGATGTCCACCTAATTCTGCAATTCAAGCAGTGTTACATTTATCTCATTCCAGAGTTCATGATGACTCTACCAATCTCTCTCTATGCTTCCTTTGTTCTAGCACCTCTCTCAGGGCCATTGATACTGAAACTCCTATCTACAGTTTGTGTCTTTTCCCTACTTGTAGGCATGGATCTCTTCTCCAATTGTACTGAGGAGTGTAAAGCTTTGGGCCACTCGGATCGATGCTGGATGCCTTCCTTTGTCCCCTCAGATGGACGCCAGGCAGCAGATTACCGCAGCAATCTGCATGTTCCTGGGATGGATTCTGTGCCAGACACTGAAGTGTTTGAAACACCAGAAGCCCAACCTGGGGCAGAGAGGTCTTTCTCTACCTTTGGTAAAGAGAAGGCCCTTCACAGCACTCTGGAGAGGAAGGAGCTGGATGGACTGCTGTCTAATACACGAGCGCCTTACAAACCACCATATTTGAGTAAGTACTATGCCAAAGGCTATGTGGAAGTGTTCCCTTTGCAGAAATAAAGCTTGACCTTCCTTTTTCTTCAGTAAATGAGTGTAGATTTTTCAGAGACAATGGAGAAAAGTGACTTTTCTTATATTCAGGTTCCACTGAAGAGGAAAATGATCAGAAAAGATGGGCTTCAGATATTAGAATACAAATAGAAGCATACAAACACTAACATCCTTGGAAGCACACTTTGTAGTTTTGTCAAAGAAGAGGTTTGCAAATGCCTTTCACACTCTTTTTGGAAATTACTTTCATGCTTGTTTATGCTTATGTTTTTTGAAGGAGTAAATTAAGGTAGAGGAATGTTTTTTATCAACATTTTAAATGCTTGACGGCTCTTATTTCTTTTCTTACAATTGAGCTATTTTCATCCTTTCAGAATGACATTAGTCACCTTGGGTCATTTTGGGGAGGTGGGGCAAAAATAATTTATCCTCTAGGTGCTAGCATTTTTGGCTGTTCCAAAGATATATTTTTATCTGTCTTGTCTAGCTAACTTCTTAGCATTGGTGTGAAGTCAAGTCTCTGATTATAGTCAGCACTAAGGAAATAGTGTGATTGGGAGTGAGTGGATATAGGACAATCATCCATGTATTCCTTAGGGTTCTCTTGTCTTTTGAGATGTTTTTAAAATCATGCTCAGTTCTATGATTCTAAGGATTATTTTCTAAATGTAGTATTTTCTAGTTGGACCATGAAAAGTAAAAAAAAATGCCCCATGCTTAAATATCAGCTTTCATCTGAGGATTTCAAATCACCTTACACATAGAACCCATTTGATTTCAAAAGCATCCATTGTCAGGGAAGGAAGAAGACAAGTTACATCATTTCTTCCTTTTAGCTAATGGATAAATGTCAGAGGGAAGTCAAGTGTCTTGATCAAGTCTGTATGAAATATTATTTGAGGAAGATTAAACCTTTAACTTCTTGATGAAAAGATGATGAAGTTTTTCCATATAGAGCAAATTCACTCCATGAGAACTCTGTTACTTGAAAGAGTCACTGACTATCTTCTATTGGAAAGATGTCCTAGAATCAGAAACCAGAAATATAAGGGCTGATTTCTTAAAGAAACAAGTTCTTTTAAGAAAGCTCAAATGAGATGAAATAAGAAGAAAAAAATCTTAGAATGTAGAGAAAGGAAAAGAAAACCATGTCCTCCTAACCAATTATGAAATTAGACAACAAAAGGTTATTAAATTTCATTCTTCAAGTCTACTGCTATCTAGAATAAAGAACTGGCAAAGGAAATGGGGGCTTTCTAGTTTGAACATTGATAGGGAAACCAGAAGACTCCCTGTAACTGTCAAGGAGGTGTCTCTTTCTCATTGCTTTTTTATTCAGTCACTGATGCCAGTCTTTATCAGATGGTCAACTATGTATCAAAATGACATGTTTAGAAAGTCTAACAAAATCCATGGCATATTTGCACCAAATGACCACTTCTAATTCAAGCCAAGTTTAACTTTTGTGCTGTCTCTTGATACATAGTAACACAGTAACTGTGTTTATATGAGTAATTTGAAATTTGAAAAAAATAAATAGTTCATAGTTAAATAGTTTAAATAGTTAAGTTGATGCAATACAGTTCACTACCTTACATAAATTTCTATTACTCATTTCATGGGCACCAGCAGAACATTTCAAATTTCAACAATTAGTGACAGCTTAGCATGATGGGTGGGTGGTTGCCATGGATTCTAAATGATCTCTGACCTCTCTCCACCTACTGGCTGGATGGCCCTTTTCAAGTCATTTAGACTTGTTGAATTTATAAAGGAAGTTTCCTTATAATTAGCTCCATACACCAATAAAGTCACAAGTCAAGTTTAGAATAAAAGCAAATTTCAAACAATGTTATTTTGTAGATTTTGGATTTTTAGTAGCCTAGATGTTAGCTTAGTAATGAAATATATCTTTTGACCAGCAAGATAATGATTCATTTTGATTATCACTTGCGTATAAAACAGATTTATATGAATAATGATGATGATATTAATAGTTATTTGAGACATAACGAAACTCAAGACATCGAGTCAAACATTTTTTGTTCTCTAATTTCATAGTAGATTAAGAAGACATAGTCTTTCTTTTGTCTGATTGTTATCAGTTACAAAAATATAATTTAAATGTAGATTTTTCTTTTGTTATTATTGAATATTAAGATACCTTCAATTTAAAAATTGACTTTCCTTTTTTTTTTATTATGAGGAGTAGTATAACATAAGCATAGAATTTCCTATTATTTAATCTTTCAGTAAACAACAATAAATGTGGATCCTGGGTTCTTAACATTGGTTTTATGTCATGGACCCCTTTAGCCATCTGCTGAATTCCATGAATCTCTTCTCAGAATAATGTTTTTATACAAAATTAAATACATAGAATTATGAAGAAAGCCAAGTATATTGAAATACAGTTAACAAAATGTTTAAAAAACAAACAATATTATATATTCCAGATTAAGAACCTCTGATAAAGCATTGGCAGTTTAAACAATACAAAAGGGAAATGCCGTAATATTAATTTGATCGTAGGATGTAGCTATGGTGGACAAAATGAAATCTGGTCTTTGTACATTATTTGACATAAAAAAACCCTAAACCTCTCGACAGTACAAAATCATATTTCCTTTGTGTTCCTGTGCTTACACTAAAGGTATGAATTAAAGAATTTGATTAAAAATTTTTGGGGAGGTCTTTTGGAGGGGAACTCACATGACATATGATAGAAAAATTTAAAACATCTTTCTAAGTAAGTACACATAGCTTTTGACCATCCTTTGAAATATTTTTTGACTAACAAATTGCCCTTGCCAAGTGTTTCAAAGGTAATCACATGGGCACAAAGACTTTTTAGCCCTGGATTAGTTGGAATTTAAAATTTGTAGTGCAAATGATACCTCACCAGTTATTTTTCTTAATCTTATGATTAAATTCATGTGTGCTTTTTAGGTGATGAAGGAAACCTCAAAATTTTAGAAATTCTTTAAGTCATCAACTGACTTAATGCTAATTTCTCTTTAGTTGATAAGCATTTGAAACATGGAAGATGATTTTCTCTTTGAAGCCTTAATTTTAGTAATTGTTAAAGGTGCTGAGGGTTTTGGAAGCCAAAATACATCAATCACTTTGATAAGATGAAGTAAATTAAATATCACAAGAGTTTCTATTTGTCCACCATAGAAGAACATCAGGTTCATTTCTTAGCCAGACTCTGCAAGGTCAAATTGTTCGGGCTTCACAATATGGGTTGCAATGAAGATGCAACAGACAAGGAGGGAGCCCCACATCCATCTTTCTCTGTTCCCACTTCCCATCTACTCTTAGTCCTAGTTACCCATTTGCCCGAAGTTCTTTCTGTTCTAATGCTCAGTACCGTCTTAGAACGTACCTCTCAAATGGTACTGCTACTCAGATTTAATATAAAAAGCGAATATGAAAAATAGTTTGACCTTTATCTAAAATAATTTTGAGCACAATTATCATTTGGGTTATGTTTTTAGTACATAGTTTAGTACATAGTTCTATTTCCTCTGACACCTACATGCTGTGTGACTGTGAGAAGGCTCTTTAACCCCTAAGTACCCTCGAGCAACCCTCTAAGACAATAAATTGCAGAACAGGTTTCAATCTATATTGGTGAAATGATATTCCTCAACTACAGCAATGAAATCTCAGGTCCAGAATTTTAAAAAAAAGTATGTAGTCTTAAAACTAACAAGTAAAACATTATAATTACAGCTATTTTTCAATTCATTTTCATCAAAAATTTCTTAAGTACTCACCAGCCTTATGTTAGGAGCTAACACAATAAAAAGTATCTCTATTTCTATATCTCTTTCTTTATCTCTATTTTGCAGTAGTCCCTGCCCTCAAGAAGCTTTGTGTGTGTGTGTGTGTGTGTGTGGGCACTAACAATAGGGCAGATGAGGAAAAACCTTAGGTAAGAGATAACACTTGAGCTGTCTTTAAAGGAGCAAAGGATTCCAGAAAGTTGGTGTGAGGAGAAAGAGCAAAGACACAGAGGTATATATTGGAAACCTATTTATAGGAAGCTGTAAGATTCTCAGGAACATACCGTGTGATACAGACCAATGTGAAATAAATCTAGGCTTCAGACAGGTTGAAGCTAGGTTGTCAATAGACTTTAAATACATAACAGAGGAGTTTACTACAAGGGTAACACAAGAACTTTTTTTCCCTTCTGATTTAAAAAAGAACTTGAAAATGGACACTTAGGATTTATAATTAATCAGAATGATAAAGTTTTGAGTATGGTAGTAAGAATTTTTCTTAGGTCAGAAAATTAGCTTCTAAAGTAGGAGATAACTAACATGTTGATAAGTTAGTCCTTTTTGCAAAGCACTAAAACTTACTCTGAGATCTCTATATGAACCTGTTTCCCCATCTATAAAATGAAAGGGTGAGCCTAGATCATGTCTAACACCAACTCTAAATGTGATCCAGATCACAGATCATTTCTAAGATACTGACAGGGAACCATCATATGAATTCTGCTCAATCATAGAAACAGGATCATTGACTACAGCAAATTGATTTTTCTTTGCACAGCACTAAAACGTAAATCCAAATTATTATTTAAATTTGCTTGCATACAGAATTCACTTCTACATAAAAAAGCTAGGTATTTAGACACATGATTTTCTTTGTAAGAAAGTGATATTTTAAAATTTTATCAGGAACCTTAAAGCCATTGTGAATTACATATATATACATATGATATACATGATAAAAGATTTAGAATGCATACGTTATGCTTGATGTTTTTCCTTCTTGTGACCAGTTAGTAGGTGGTTTTGAATTCATTAATCATCATTTTTGAGATACTCATAAGAAACTCATGAAAAGGTTTTTGTCTCAAGTTCAATATAATTTTTCAATTGTCATAAAATAAAGACACAAAGATTAATATCTGGGTACTGTGAGAATTGATCCTCCAAATAGTCAGAAAAGGAAGCAAAAATACTTAGATGGTAGGTTTATAATCAAATGATAATTAGTTAGATTCACTGTAAAATTATAGTGAATTTGAATTAATTTTCCCATGGACTTTATTTTCTTACTGCTATATAGTAAAGGGAAAAAATAAAAGTAAATCTTTACCTTTGTTCTTTAAAAAATAAATATTTAATTTCAATGTAAAAAATATAAGATATAAAATATGACTGTAAATATACCACACGGTCAACCTGAAGTATAAAGAGCAGGATAACAAAAATCTGCTTTAAAAAAAGACTTTGATTTCACTCAGAAGAATTTGAAAGATATAGATCATGAATGGACAGCATACAGTTTAAAATGTTTTACTACTCAAAATGATGTGGTGGTGGTTTGGGAGTTGAAATATTTTCATAATATAGCAATATTAATTTAAGGACAGCGATATAATTATTGGAAGATGTAATTTGGAAAGAGCACATTGGATAAAATATCCTTCATTAATAAGATTTCCTGCAATCATATAGTATCAAGATTTCTCTTTTATAACCACGTAACCTTTAAAGTGCAACTTTTCCTTTAAGGAACAAGCAATTGTGCCTGACAGGATTTAGCGCTGGAGGGGACAGCAGATAATGATTTAGTCCAACTCCCTTCTTTTATAGATGAGCACCAAAAGGATGAATCAGCTTACCCAAAATTGTACCCATCCTAAGTAGCGGAGTTGGGATTTAAACCTGAGGTCTCTGATTCCAAAGCCACTGTTCTTTCCATTTTACCACAGGGATTAATTCAACTTCCATAGATCCTAAATATGATAGAACTGAAGAAATTGAAGAAATGATTGGGAACAGTGTTAATTGTATGTAAACCTTTCACTGGAGAAGAAGAGAGTGAGATGTCAAAGATTTAGGAAATAACTGTAAAGAATATTTTGTTTGAGGCAATACTAATGAGAGCCTGGAAAGAAAAACAGACTGGCAGCCCGAAGACTTTAATTCTAGTCCTGGTTCTGCCATTAAAGTAATTGTCCTGGCTTGTTTAAAAAAAAAAAAAGTAGGGTAGAGTGGAGAATAGTTGAATGTGGAAAACAGAGGGATCAAAATTACATCCAAATTCTAAAAAATGTATTATGGTAAATATAATAACAATGATGATAATGATGATGATAACTGAAATGCTTATGGTAAGCCTATAGAAGATGAGATCACATTCTAATGTTTTATTCAACCTCAAAAGCAATGATTCCCACCACATCACCACCACCATCACCACCACATGTTCAATAGTCTATAGAACATTAAATATAAAATAATGACAACTTTTCCTTGGACCATTTCTATCTGAAGTCCACTGCAAAGGTGAGAATTTTTGAATAATAACAGCAACAGTAACAAGGCTAGATGACCGCAGTGGGGATGTTGTAGAGGAGATTTTGGTCTAATTATGGGTGGGACTTTATATCCTCAGAGGCTCTCAAATTTCAGATTCCATGATTCTGTAAAAAAGATAATCTTTAGTAGGGATGTGTGTCAAGTTCTGAATTTAAGTTTAAAAAATAAATTGTGGAATTACAGGATGAAGGAAACCCACTTTTTTTTTAATGTGAAAAAGGTCTGAGGGTTTTTATCAGATCACAAACTTGTTATACATTAACAATGAGATGATGCTACCCAAAACCAAAGCAAACCAAAACAACAACAACAACAACAACAAAATATAATATCAACCAGGTGCAGTTACTGTGTACAAAGCTCAAGAAACAAGAATCACCCTCTTTTCTATTTTTGTCAGAAGATGCCTCTGAAGTGAAGGAGTTTGAACTAGATGATCTCTAAAGTTCCCTCTAGCTTTAAGCATTCCTTATGTCTCTGAGCTGCAGGAACCTATACGACTCACTTCATTGCTCTAAATTTCGTGGAACTTATATGTAAAATAAGTGAGTCAAATTAAATGTAATTCTTGGCCCCATTCTCTCCAAAATTTTGCATCTTGAAATAGCTGGATTTTGCAGATTTTATTTTAACATTTGAAAATTTCCTGGACAAAACCAAAATTTTTCTCATAAGAATTTAAAGGAATAAAACATAAACAGTACCATAGATCTGACCAAACCAAATTAGGCTAAGCTAATTCTGTTTATTTGATAAATGACAACAGCTATATGTCTAATTTAATCAAAATAAGTTAGAAGTTGGAATGGGAATAACTTTGAAGGTGTATGTGTGTGTGTGTGTGTGTGTGTGTGTGTGTGTGTGTGCTAAATCTATTGCTTTCTTCATGGACTCATAGGACTATAAGGGACAATCTAGGGTTAACTTGCTTCCACTCCTATATTGATCAACAGCTTGAAAAGGCTTTAAGTTCACATGCACAATTTAGAATAGTTCTCTCCACACACTATGTCCCATCTCCCCATCACTCTTCCCTTACTCAAATACACAGTTACCTGAAGCAAACATTTTATACCCTTTTTAAAGCTGATGATTATTATAGTTATCTTAATGGATCTTATTTTCCAAGTTTTTAGTCAAGTTCTGTGTCTCTTCTGAGTCCTTTCTTTTGCATTTTTAGTTCTTAGAATACAATAAGATAGAATCTGATATTGATAGTGTACCCAATTATAAATGGAGATTGCATTGTCTAATGACATTTATTCATCATACTATGATGTTTGTTTTATGATGGTCATCCTCTTATCATATCCAAAATGGAATATTGCTTTTTGTGCTCGTGTAGCCTTTTATCATATGCTTCACTAAAAAAAAAAAAAAAAACATACAAACAAAAAACTTAATTTCATTAATTTCATTTGGGTTTTTGGATATTTCAATTCAGCTAAATTTATAAAATGTTTATTTATTAAGAGCCTACTATGTGCTAGACACTGTTTCTTGTTTTCTGGATACGTGTTATGTTTTGTTAAATGAACATCTGTTTCTTGTGCTTTTTTTTTCTTAAAAGCAAATGCGCTAGCTTTTAAAAAAATCTTTTTTTGTTCAGTTCTCTTTTTTTTCCCTCATAGTTTCTCCATGTTTCTAAATTTTCAGTTCTGTTTCTATTCTTCATAAGAATGCATCCTAATCTGTAATAATAGCAATCTTCCTTCATGAAAAAGTTTATTTATCAGAACCAAATTATATTTGACCTTAACAGTCTAATTGCCATGCTGACTATGGTAAATTCTCTTAACCCAAAATTTAAACCACAAAAAAGTCAGATAATAAAAATTATTCATGCATTCTACTTTTATAGAAGACAAATGCAAATAGAGGAATTAGTATAATTTCCAGTCAATCTCCACTACCTTCTCTTATCTTTAGAATTATATAATGCTGCTAATTACTATCCTAGGGAAGGAATAATCCCCAAATATTTCCTAAGGTTCTCAAAGAAAGGTGAAGTTATATTAACAAGTGGTTTTTTTTTCTTCTTTAACCACTGCAAAATTACCTCTCCTTATGTCTGTAGATATTAACTAGTTAAATAATACAATTAATCTTCTTCTATTTGATGGAGAAAAGTATCAGTTTTTTCTTTTCATCAATGTTTTCTACCTTTATAGCTTCCTAAACTATTTCAAGCACTATTTAAGATGATAGAATGAGATTAACTTCCTTTTTATTTCTCAACCTATTTGGCCTAACTTAGAAGACGGATCCTAAACATTTTTTTTATTATTACTATAGATCCTTTCGGCAGTCTGGTGATTCACTATGGATCCCTTCTCAAAATAATGTTTTTAATGCATAAAATAAAATTCATAGTAATACAAAGGAAACTAATATATTATGTGTATGTTTAATATGTTGCTAACTATTGCAATATGCATGCTTAACCTATAGTTGTCCTGCTTAACTATGCTTCCTTCTTGCCTTTATTCTATTATGCCTTCTGCATTAAAAAAGATACCTCAATTATCCCCTTCCTTCCTTCCTTCTTTCCTTCCTTCTTTCCTTCCTTCTTTTCTTCCTTCCCTACCCCATCCTATTCCTCTGAATCCTCCTGCCCCTAGGACATTTATAAAAAAAAAAAAGAATAACCAAGGCCTTGTAACAAATATGTATATTCACACAAAACAAATTCCCACATTGGTAGTTTCCAAAACATGCCATATTTTGCATTTTGAATCCATCACCTCTCTGTCAAAGGGTACATAACTTCCTTCATTCTTCATCTTCTTAAATCATAGTTGGTCATTACAACGATCAGTGCTCACAAGTCACTCAAAATTGTCTTTACAATGTTGTTGTTATTGTATAAATTGTTCTCCTTGTTCTCAATTCTCTCTACATTAATTGATACAAATCCTTCCAAGTTTCTGTGAAACCATCCATTGCCTCATTTTGTACAGCACAAATTTCAGTAATTTAATTGTGAGCATTTTCTCACAAAATATGCAACTATCAGCTCCATTTCTCCTCATTTATTTTGGATTCCTAAAAGGAAATTCACCACTCAACCCATATTACATGCTGTTGGGGTGGTACATTCATTTCTGAGGCTATCCTCTCCCTCTCATTATATGCAATCCCTGACTGGTAGAAATTTCCCTTTTTAATTGTTATTTATGTCTGTTTCTGAATTCATTTTTCTTATATCAAGATTTTGCATAACAGAACTACAGAAATGGTGAAAACAGATTCTTCAATAATATTTAAATAATTTTTAATCTTAGTGCTTTAGAGGATTCTATTGACTTTCTTAGAGCATGGGCATTATTTTCCTTTCTATTTAATAAAATTCAATTCAATAAATATACATTTTCTTTGGGGGACGTATTTCACATTCTAAAAAAAATTACTTTTTTCTTCTCTATTTTTCAACTGTTTCAAAGTTATCATATCACATTCCGCCCTCTTTTACTTCTTTGTACTATGAATCTAAATATTATGCAGGTTGCTCTATGGAGCAGAGGACATGAGTTCTAACACTGGCTTTCATAGTTACTATCTCTGTCACTCTGAGCAAGCAACTTGATCTCTGTGTGTCTCAAGGCACTCCCTAGGACTGAACTTCTGAGTCATAGAAAAGTAATCTAATAGACAGGTAAGCTATTAGACAACTAATTTAGTAGACAGGATCTGTGTTAGTTGATAGAGTTTCCATAACAAAAGTTTCTCACGCTGCTGAAATCACAGAAATCAAAGATCTTTCACATTCCCTAGTTTTGCTGGTTCTTTCCCATTTTGTTTGATCATTTGTTTGTGTGTATGTTTGTTTTCAGATGGCTCTTTCTAAATAAGAGACTGCTAGAGTTTTGTCTGGTTACATTCATTAGTTTTCTTTGTCTATTCCAAAGAGGTAATATGAGCAGCCATTTCATTTCACGTTTTTACTCGTACTCTTATCCATGGAGATGAAGGATTGATACAAACTCATGATGAGCATGGTGGCACACAATCATAGATTAAAGGGAGAAGATTTAACTGATGAACACTGTTTATATATTTGATCATTTTTCTTTTCCCACCTCACTCTTTTATAGGAATCTCTAGATTCAGTACCAAGGATATTATTTCTCATACCCTGCATTTTAACATACTAGACATTATCACACAATAATATTTGTATATTCCTCATTTTATGTTGCAGATCATTTCCATCCTCTTTCTTGTTTTGTATATTGGAAATAAACACACATTGACATTCTGACCCTCAAATGACTCTTACCAAAGAAGATTCTCAATTAAAGTGGGGATAAAAGGATAATTCAAAGAAAACAGTAACACCAGGTGATTATGTCCTTGATGCATCTTATAGAAGAATTCTGGGTCCACAAATGAATTAATTCATGAAGATATTGTATAGAAGGCTGGAGCAACACTTTTGGGTCTCATAACAACATTATTAAATATTATTTGATTCTTTTTTGTGCAAGACTATTTTTGGGTGGATGAAGTATATTCATGGAAGGATGTTTCCAGATTTGTAATGGGATTTGTATGGCATCATCTTAGGTAATATATACTGGTAAGGAGAGGTAGCGTGGCATTATGAATAGGATGGACTTAGAGTCAGGAAGACCTAGGTTCAAATCCTACCTCTGGTATTTCTTAGCTTTGTGATTCTAGACAAGTCATTTCAACTCCCTGAGTCTCAGGCTTTGAGACTTCTTCATTAAGTTAAAGATAGGTTAGGATCTGCTTTACTGGAAGGAGTTCTCACTGCTAAAGAAATCATAGATCTTTCACATATTGACATCTCTGGTATGTAAATCCTGTGTGAGAGGTGCGTGGGCCCAGAAAAAAAAGAAGCTTTTTGGGTTGAAGGACAGTGAATGAATTGGATAATGAATGAAATGGAAGGAAAATACAAAAAAACAGTGTGGCAGGTGAATGCAACCTTTTCCAAAGTTTGTTTTGTCATTTTTCAGTCATGTACACCCTTTGGAATTTTCTGGGCAAACTGGAGTGGTTTGCCATTTCCTTCTCCAGCTCATTTTTACAGATGAGGAAACTGAGGCAAACTGAGTTAAGTGACTTGCCCAGGATCACAAAGCTAGTTAATGTCTGAGACTGGATTTGAACTCAGGAAGATGAATCTTCCTGACTCAAAGCCCAATTCTCTATCCACTGCACAACTTTGTTGCCTGGAGTACAAGTCTTATTTGAACCCTCTGTATTTTATAAAGGAGGAATACTAAAGGCTCCCTCTGACAACCAAAGTTGCCTTTCTGAAGTCTGGTAATGTTACAGGCATTAAAGACAAGAGAGCAGCATATACATACCTGTAAAGGTGTTGCTTGTCATTTAGTTAAATATCCAAAGTGACAAGAGAGAAAAAAAATTTGAGAACAACCAGAGGTTGAAAGATTTGTCACATGTGTTTTATTTTTATTTACTCACTAACTTTTGCTATTTCCCAGGACTCTTCTGGCCTCCAAAGATATGTAGATTAAAAATTAATGTGTAGGTGTTCAGATTATAAAAGACATGTTGATTAAAGAGATGAAATTTACAGAAATTCAAGGCAGGATGTGTAATTTGAATGAACAATCACTGTTTTCAAAGCTTTGGCTTTAATAAGGGACTAAAAACATAGTTTTGTTATGTAATTAGTGATATATATATATATATATATATAATATACACTCCTGATATCTATGTGTATATTTAAAATATATGTATATATATTTACATATATATCAACACATATTTGTCTAGCTACATACATCTAGCTAGATCCATATATATGTGTGTGTGATATGTGTATGTGTATGTGTGTATCAAAAGCAGCTAATATCTTGAATCGTCATCAGTGAAAAAATGTAGACCATGTTTGTGTTGATACATATTCTTAACTTAATGGTTTCTTTATTTAATTTATAGTTGCTTTATAAAAAGGAACTGATAACACATCAAAATGATACATGGTAAGCTTAGCCAAATCACACATAAGGCTTCTTTTTAGCCTTTTGCTCCTAAGGCTAATTACTATTGTTGTTTTACTTGTCATTTTGAGATCATGATCCCCTGCCCCTGTGCTTAGGTAAATGACATTAATAAGTAGGTTCCTATTTACCATGTAAATAGGAGTTTGACCTCAGTGTTTGGTTGTACATCTGGGACTCTAACAGTGGCCTTGGTTGTAGATGTGTCACAACAACAATTTATTAATTGCCTACCACATCATCATTTTTGCTTCATTCTTTATTTTGATATAACACAAGTTAGAATTTTCTAGTTGGATCCAACTTTATATCGTGTTTGTCCAACATAATTCATAAGGAATAGGGATAGTAACTGGACCTGTGATTTCAAAGGTATAGGAAACTAAGTGCAAATTGGCAACTTCTCTCCATTTTATATTCTTAGAGAGTTACCTAAAGCACTGAGTGGTTAAGTGATTTGCTCAGAATCACATTTCAGAGGTGGGACTTAAATCCTACTCTTCCGCTCTGACTTTCTATCCACTGCTATGCATTCCCAACCATTGTTATATATGATGACATTCATATCAAATTAGGATTTTTATTATCATTAGATACTTTTAAAGGTTTTATCATATTACATAGAAACAGGTTAAGATAATATTATTGCTTATAATTTTTTGGCCCAGAATTATGATTTCATCAGTTCAGAAACTCCCTTGACTGATACAGATCAGCATCTCCTGGAAAACTTTTATTCTTAAAAAATTTCTTGGGGTGGGGAGAAGATAAATGACTTGTTGAAGGCCACTGAGCCAAGATGTACCAGGGGTGGGAACTGGACCCAGGTCATTCTGACTCAATGGCCATGCTGCTACTCATTATGTTACATCTGGAATATTATCTCAAAGTATTAAATAAAATCTCTGCAGTATTTTCTTGACTATTTCCTTATGTTAGTATAGCTGATTGAATGTCACCTAGAATGTCACCTTTATTCATCTACCCTTTAGTCTGGGGCATACAAGTGCAAATAAATCAAATCAGCCTTTTACTCTACTTCCCTGATATTAGTCATAAATCATCCTAAAATATAGTGTAACATTTTTATAAAGTGGATGTCAAGACCAAAATCCACATAACTGATAGATGTTATCAGGGCTTTAATGTAAATAAATAAGAAGTAATGATTGATTCCTCACCATACAGTTTTGGAGAACACAGATTGAATCTGAACCTTTGGAAAAGTAAGATAGTTTACATGGAATATAAGCTACAGGAAGGCAGATACACAGTCCTATGGGGAACATGTGGACATACACACATACACACACACACATACACACATACACACGTACACACACAGAAATACACACACACAGAGTGTAGTAGGCACTTAATCAACGAATGTTTGATTGAACTTAATTGATATAGCAATTTATATTTATAGGGGATAATTGGAAAAACTTGGATAAAAATAGCAGAGGTTGAAATTGTATTGGAAGCATTGTAATTCAAACCACTGGCACTGCAAAGAGAACCTTATACCAAAGAGATCATGGAACTATGCAGCCATAACTTCATGTCAACTAAAACTCTATTATTATAGGGATTTCCTCAGAAGAGACTGACACTATGTTTGCACATAAAGAAAAAATAGCATTTGATCAAAGGTTTCTCTCCAAAGGTTATGTCATCTATAGAATGAGGGAATTGTACTACTTACCTCTCATGCTGCTTCCAATTCTAGAATTCTATGACATATTAATTTGTTTGCGGGCTTTCTCTCTCTCTCTCTCTCTCTCTCTCTCTCTCTCTCTCTCTCTCTTTCTTTCTGTCTCTCTCTTGTCTTTGTCTCTTTCATTGGGGCTCTTTATGTAGATAGCTTCTCAGTGATGACAGTCTTTCAGAGACGTCATGGGAAGGACCATAAATTTAGAGCTTGAAGGGTCCTTGGAGGCTATCTAGTTCAATCTCCTCATTTTACAGTTGAGGAAACTGAGTCCCAAGAAGCATAAGTGATTTATTCATGATCCGACAGGGAGCAAGCTATAGAGGCAAGATTTGAGCCAATGTCCTCTGATTCATTCAGTGCTTTTTCAATTATACCTCACTGCTTCTCAATGTGCCTGTACTCTATCTTTATTATCCTTCCTGAAGGATATTATTAGCCTTCCTGAAGAAGGTTATTCATCTAATAACATAGCAATGTTGTTATAGAAACAAATATTAAAATATATAAACGCATGTACAGTCTGTAATCAGAGGGAGAAAAATATGAGATTTGCATATATATTTCCTGAGTTGCCATGGTCAAATAATTCATCACCTCTTACTAATGGTGATCAGCCTTCTCTGTACTTAGTTTGAGTCGTGGTTTGAACAGTATGACCAATTTTATCCTCCTATATTAAACTCCATATAGAAACATAAGAAATTAGGAGAATAAAACTTATGAACAAGTATGAAAGGAAATAAAGAAAGACTTAACACATAAATATGTAAAGACATATTATAAAGTGGTTATTAAATGACAGTATGAAAGTAGCCTGAGTCTAGATAAAGAGACAAATAGATGTGTTACTAAGTAAAATGAAACTATCTTCCCTCAAAAGCTTTTAGAGTAACCAGGAGACTCATGATGGTTTGGGTAGAAATCCATTTTACTGTGAAAAGATAGACTAGAGAGTCTCTTCTTGTCCCTTCCAGCACTATGCTTCTGCCTTTTTATCTTCTGAGTGTACTTCTCTTTTAACTCTATTAGTGTCTGAAGAGGGAAATGAAGGAACTCATTTGATTTCTCCTTTAAAAAAAAAGAAAAAGAAAACAGAGTATGGGGAAGGACAAAAATAAGCCTTATGCCTCATCTCCTTTTGTTCCCTGTTTGTGTCTCTCTCTAAAGACTTTATGTCTAACTCTCATTTTCACTGTCTCTTACTGACCTTGAATCAGAATGAGTGCTTCCTAAGATCAAATACTGCCACTTACTCTCACTGTGAAAAATCACATAATTTTTCTAAGCCTCAGTTTCTTGATCTGTAAAATGGAGATAATAATGCTGTAGTAACTACTTGTCTATTATGAAGTCCAGAGAAATACGTGTGTGTGTTATCTTTGTGAAGTGTGCTGCAATTTGTAAATATCAATTACTATGACAACAATTGTTATTTCAGTAGCACACATGGTCTGCAGGTCAAGAAGGTGGTTTCCTGAATACTTTCTTTTCTTTCCTTGAATTACATTAGACTAGAAATGTCACAGAAAGGAAACCAAAGAATCAGAAATTTGATAGCACTTCTAGTTGATATGTGCTGAGGAGCCTGCAGCAGCAGGTAAAACTGTATTTTAATCCAATTCAAATCAATTTAACAAACATTGATTTCCCAGTTATTTTATTTGCAGGTACTATGTTTGGTATTGAGGATAAAAAGACAAAAATGAAACTTTCCCTGCCCTCATGAAACTTATATCTTATTGGTTGGAGAAACAGAATATTTGCCAAATAAATATTGTAAGAGGATAATTGATGGAGGGAAAGAAAATGATAACAATTGGATGGATCAGGGAAAGATGCTGTATCTGATTTGAGCCTTAGAAGTC
Organism: Vombatus ursinus; assembly: GCF_900497805.2. Taxonomy (NCBI): domain Eukaryota; kingdom Metazoa; phylum Chordata; class Mammalia; order Diprotodontia; family Vombatidae; genus Vombatus; species Vombatus ursinus. The sequence goes on along the minus strand of NW_020951957.1, from coordinate 7,412,997 downwards.
AAGTATTCTGAGATTTGGAGATGAAGAGGAAACGCATTTCAGAAGTGGGGCATTGCTTGTATGACTGCACAGGTACAAAAGGAATGTATAGCTATAGGAAAAGTTAGTTAAATCTGGAGACATTCCTGGATAGGAAAGGTGAGTGGCACCCAGATTATAGAGGTTATAGAAGAAGGACTTAACCTTATGGGCAGTGGAGATCATTTTGGCAGTGGTGTACAGGATCAGTTGCAGTCTTTTTATATAAAAATGCTTTTTAGGTTCTATTTTTCAGATGAATATAGCAGAAGTGTATGCACTATGTTTTTAATATGGGTGATAAATTATCAGTGTGAAGGCTTAAAATATTTTCTGTATAGAATAAACTCACAATAAGAATAATGATGATGATTAATAATATATTATCATAGGTAAGTCAGATAATTATAGATTAAGTGCCTAGTACCTTGTTTCCCCAGCACTGCAGCCTTCCTGGCAGTGAATAGACCTGTTTCTCTTAACGGCGAGATTTCTACTTCTGGGATCATAACGTTTTCCTCTGTGTAACTTTTAGAAACCTCATTGGTGCCAGCTACTAACGGAATGGCTGTTCAATTGACTAAAAATGCAACAGCGACTATTAATGATTCAAGGTCAAGTTGGGAAGGGCACAGCAAGCACTATTCTGAAACCTATTACTAGCTCATATTTTTATACTCATTTTGGAAGATGTAGTGGAGAGTATGATAATTACATTTTGGGATAACAGCTACTTTTGAGGATAAATTAAAATGTAGCCAGGCCTTGACCATTTGGAGTCCTGGGTTAAGAGTGGACTCAATAAAAGTAAAATGACAAAGCTGTATTTCATCTAGGGAAGAATGATCTAATATATAAACACAGATTTGGAAGTGCTAGCTAAACAGTAATAACAGAAAGACCCATTCCCAGGATCCTAGGAACAGATAGGTAGTATGTAAATAGTGTGAAAATGTCCCTAAAGATACAGTTTATTAATAAGTGTCTTACATGTAAAACAAGGAAAAAGGGATAGAAGATGATTCTTCTCCCTGCCTCAGGGCACTCAGTCATTGGTATATTGTATTAATATTTGGAGATGCCTTTGGAAAAAGAAAAAGATGTGGGCAGATTGTAGAGCGACAAAAAAAAAAAGAACTATGGAAAGAAACAAGGGGAAAAAAAAGAGTAAAACATGCCCATCTTAGAGGAAGTAAAAGAGAGGAAAGATGTCATTTTTATAAAACTCTGTAGGCTTACTGTCAGAAAGAGTCCATTATCCTTGTAAGTCAAGGAACATAAAATAAGACTGAAGAATCTTAAGATCTACCCAAGAATATTATAATGAGTCATTTAAAAAAATAGATTAATGAAAAAACAAAACAAAACAAAACAAAACAAACTACCTGTAGACAACATAGGATCATAGAGTTAGAACAGAAGAAACCTTAGAGTTCATTTATTTCAAACCTCTCATTATGCAGATAAAGCAACTGACATTTAGAGAGACTGAGTGATTTGGCCAAGGTCCTGCAGGTAGCAAGGATCAGAACTAGGATTGAAAAGAACCAGATTTTTACACTCCAAATCCAGTAAGCATTCCACTGTACCATAGGACTACAGCAGTTGGAAAGGAACATTCCAATCATCTAGGCCACCCACCCCCCCTTTTTTTCATATGAAAAAAGTGTAGCTTCAGTTATGATTCATTACAATAGATTCTGATCCCTTAAGAATAATCTATGAATAAAAATTGGGCCAGCTCTTCTTACCACATTACTCCATGGTATTAAGATTATTCCCCAGGTAGATAAAACTTAAAATACTGAATCCTACTGCAATGGCTGGGGCAGATAATCATTTCAAAGGTTCCATCTTTAATGAAATTGATTTTAAGGAAAATATTTCACTTTGAATTATTCCATTTTAATTTCTTCCACACTAAACATAAACTGTAGAATACATTAAAAATTAGTGACTGAACATTTACCTTTTAAAAATTCATGTAACATAGATGAACTGCTGTTAAGAGATAGCTACCTGATCCAGCCTAACAAAAATGCCGGCTGAAATAATGGAGTAAGAGAACAAGTTCTACCTCTTCACATCAAAGTTCAATAATTACTAATTTGTAAAATGGACAATATGATTTTGGAGATAATTTTAAATACATACCCATTTATCTCTTAAAGTGATTCTAACTTCATCTCTAGTCCAAGAAGTGGTCATCATATCCTACTTTTTTTTTTAAACAGTGAATGTGTGTCTAGCTCTTATCCCAAATTCTGGATAAATTAATGTAAGGATTCCCAGGGCAACCTCATATGCCTTTTTCTTTGAATACTAATTTAAATAGGGTTCCTCCTCAGAAAGAGGAAAATCAGACTCAGTTTTGGGTCAGGATCTGCCAATATAAGTAGGATTCTATTTTATATGTCCTAAGATAATAGGATCATAGATTTAGAACTGTAAGAGACCAGAGAGAACTAAGAGAATGTAAACTTCTTGAGGGCAGAGATTTCTTTTTTATCTGTTTCCCCAGTACCTGGCACAGTGCCTACTGTGTAGTAGGTAGTAATGTAACAATATCACAGGGTTATTATGAGGCTAAAATGAAACGATGCAAATGTGAATTATTATTTATAAATATTTGTGGGAGAGGATTGCCTAAGATCATACAGGTATTAAGAGGCAGAGCTAAGATTCAAATGTCGGTTCTCTGTCCCTGGCTCTTTCCATTTTACCAGACTTCTGTCACTATTTCCCACCTTTCCATTTTTGAGATCTGGGAACTGCTATACATAAACATGCTAATACTTATTTTAAAAAAGCACAAGATTTCTCTTGTATTTTATTTTTGATTTTGGTTGACTGGAATGTTTTGCAATCTTTTGCCTCAGTAGAGCTCCTCAGACAAGGGAAATATCAAATGTATTAATCATTGAGACATTTGTGTTTGTGTGTGTGTGTGTATGACTTTTAAAACATCCTGTATGTATGTATACATATATACCAAAGGCCCTGGAAACTTTTACAAAATGAGGAAAGATTTAGAGATTTTCTCTTGTTTTCGGGTAATAAACATATAATTAGTATTCTACAGCTCCTGACTTCCCTTCTTTTATTCTGTGAACTTCTTAGTTTTTTTTTTTAATCCACAATAATGGAAATAATTTGATGATCCCCTAATGAACAAAGTATATTCATTCCTCTTAGTAGTTAATGCTACGTACGGACTATTAACTGAATTTTCCTAGGACAGTGAAGAGAATAGCAAATGGCAGCTATGGCAATGGGAGGAGAAGGAATAGTTCTTCTCTTTCTATATAAATAGCTAGAATGTAAATATCCAAAGGTTTCAGGTTAATTCCTAGGTCTCAACTGAGGTACAGAAGTATATCTTCATACCACCCAACCTGGATTCTTGCCACTGAGTCAGTCAGATTAACCTCAATTTGGACAGAAAGATTGAAATCTGAGGGTTAAGCAGTCTGGTCCTAAAATGAGGTTGTGCTGTGTTCTTATTATGTTCTAGAAAAACAGTTAAAACAGCTTCTTTCATATTTTATTACTGTGTTTGTTCTTTTTTTCCTTTCTTTTTTTTTGGGGGGGGGAGAAGGGTCCTACTTCAGGCTCTGCAGAGTTTATCTAAGAATTCAGAATCCTTCTATTAATCACAACTCTCTTATGGGATCACATCTATCTCTTCTGATTCACTTACCAGAGATTAGCTTAAAGAGGTCTTCTGGTAAAGAAAATGATCAATGAGATCTTCCCCTAAAATATTCTAAAGAGTATAGCCCCAGTGAATGTCACAGAAGATGGATTTTCATATGTAAAAGGAAGGTAAACAGGGAATCTCTTTTCTCTCTTTTTGTTTCCTTCTTAAAACCTCCTCTAATCTTGTAAACCCAATTCATTCAGACATCAGATTTGCATTTTTGTCTTTGCCCTTTAAGAAACTGACAGAAATCATAAATGCTTCCAAGGTCCCTGAAAAAATAGCTCAAATTTGATTTTCTTCTGAAGGTTTAATTTTTGGAATTGCCATGTCATTTCCAAGTTTAGAGTCTCTCCATGTGCTTTGTATCTTCTCTTCTAAAGAAACACCCCTTTATATAATCTATTTAGACAACTTAAAATATGCTTGTCTATTACAACACTCTAAGAATGTCTGATAGACCTAACAATTTCTTCCCAATGGCTCCACTCTACTTTAGAATCACCTGATATCATAACCTTTGGTTTCCTTCTTAGATTTCTGCTCAGTTTTTTTTCTTTTAAAATAATTGTCATTTTCAACAAAATCATGAATCTTGTTGCTTCCTATCTTCTATCCCCATCCCTCACTAAGTACACAAATTGAAGTTGCAGAGACAAACTTGATTTTTTCCCCTCTAGTTCATCAGAGTATAATAAGTTATTGTGTATTTGAATTTCCTGTGGTTCTCTTTCAAAATATGTACCTTTTTAATGATACAGTATTGTGCTTATTTCCTTAGTTACAGATAGCTGCTTGAATAAGTAGGTAAAAAAAATTGTCATCAATTTGTTTTCCATGCCAAAAATAATCTCTCATTTATAGTATGTTGATCAAATGTTGATTAAAGGTTGATCAAAGTTACCACCATGTTGTGGTGAGTGGGGCTTTTCCCAAAGGAATCAACATCTGAGAGGGAGGTGGTACATGTTTCCTCCCCGTGGTAGACTTACATCCTCATACAATATGGTCTTTCACTGGTTTTGTGTTGTTCAGTCATTGTATCTTGTCTGCCTCCTTGTGATCCTGTGTACCATAAGACACCAATACGGTCCACGGGGTTTTCCTGGCAAAGAGACTGGAGTGGTTGGCCATTTCCTGCTCTAGTGGATTAAGGTAATCAGAGGTCACATAGCTAGTAAGTATCTGAGGCCAGATTTGAACTCAGGTCTTCCTGGCTCCAGGCCCAGGGCTTTATCCACTGAGTCATCTAACTGCCTGTAGGTGTTGTACCATATAGTAATACTATTAGGATCCTGCCCCTCTTCTAACATCATCTTTCCCCAGCACCTTGCACCCTGTCTACCACTTTCCTCCTTCTGCCTCCTTCCTTCTGAGAGATGTGCCTCTTCACCATTTAGTGGGGACTTGGTCTTGACTTTCTAGGGTATAGGCCATCCTCTCTTCCAGCACAGTTTCAACAGAATAGGGTTGACTCGTCTGGGACATTTCCCTATTTCCAATCAAATTTGCCCCAGTCATCAAAATTCCTAGTTACTGTTACTACTAGATAAGATATGGTAGTTCTTTTGGAAGAAAAAAATTAACTGCAGTGTATAAACTGGATTAAACAGTCAAAGCTGAGGCAGGGATATCAATTAGAAGAGTTTTAAAAAAGAATAGATCTTTTAGATAGTAATTGTTGGGTCTGTCAGACTTAGCAACTTCTAATAGGCACACAATTTGATATTACCCAAAATTATGAAAAGGAGAGTCTTTATTAGTAAAGTCTAAAAACAAACAAACAAACAAAAGCACACAGATAACTTAAAGTGATGATTATATAGCTAATTGAAAAATTAAACCATTAGCAGAAAATTGTATTTGAGATTTTATTGTCCCCAGATAGTTGTGAAGTGGTGACAGTGATAGAAACGAAGATGTAAATAAGTCAGTGAGAGCCATTTTGAAGTAAGAATCTATAGGACTTGGAAGTGAGGCACGGGGTAAGAAATAAAGGATAAGGAATCAAGAATTACTTCAAGATTTCAAGTTTGATGACTCGGCAAATAGAGAAAGTAATCAAATATGTTGATGACAATGACAAATAGTAATCAGAACATTTTTGCAGGTGGGGAGAGTTGGGGGGGCAGTGTTCAGTCATTTATCAGTGGTATCCAACTCTTTGTGACTCCATTTGGGGTTTTCTTGTCAAAAATCCTGGGATGATTTGCCATTGTCTTCTCCAGCTTATTTTACAGATGAAGAAGCTGAGGTAAACAGAGTGAAGTGATTTGCCTAGGGTCACACAGCTAGTAAGTACCTGAGGCCAGATTTGAACTCAGGAATATGAGTTTTTCTGACCCCATGTCTGGCATTCTACCCATTTTGCTACCTAGCTACCCTAGGGAGAGTTGGGAGAAAGCCCTATGTTGGGTTGGGGGAGTGAATGATAACCACTGGATTTTGTCATTAACCATCTTTGGGAGGGCTGTTTCAATTCATTAATGAAGACAGAAGCCAGATATTAAAGGACTAAGGAGAGAGTCAGTTTTGAAGTAGGTCAGTAATACCAATATAGACTACTACTTACAGGACTTTGGTTGTGGAAGAAGACAATACAGAAGCCTAAATAAGGGGGAAACAAGTTTCACAGACGATTTTTTTTAAATGTAGAGATATGTATATATGTGTAGACACAGAGAAAAAGTACCAAAAATAAAATAAGCAAAATGAAATTTCAAGATTTGTTTGAGTTTCAGAGCCAGAGGACCTTTGACTATTCAAAATCTGGCCTAATAGCAGAAATTAAGGTTGTTTTTTTTTTTAATTTCTTGAATTCTTGTGATTCCTGTGAGTCCATTTCTAAATAGACAGGCCATGTCACCTTTGGAGAGAAATTTGTGTAACACATTAGGGGAGGAGGAGGGTGACTCATTCTTCTTTATTTAGGATAGAAAAAAATATTTAAGTTGTCTCATTTTAGTTTAGTATCAGTAGAAACATCTATGTTAATGTATGTTAACATTCCTATGTTAATGGAATCTGAGAAAAGAAACAGTCACACAGCTGTATTATAGACCTGATTATTAATTTCTAGTCATTACCTTTTCATTTTCTGCATGATAAAATACACAAAGCATCTGGATTACCTTAGCATGGAACTCCTGTTGTGTGTATTCTCTCTACCAATGCAGATAATGGTTAGTCAACGATTTATTAAATAAGTCTTAGGGGTTTACCTAAAGCACAGAGTGGTTACAACTTGCTGTTAGTTGCAAAGATATTAAATGTCAAAGGTAAGACTTGAACCCAGATCTTCCTGGTTTAGTTCTACTTACATATGCTAGAAATTGTGATTGAATTTCAGGAGGCTGTACATCAGGCTCCTGAACCCTTACTACCATTACAGGAGATTCTCTGGGGTGAGGGTAATTTCCCATTATCTCCTACTTCCTTACAAAGTGCTCTGTATGGAGTAGGTACTAAATCAATGTTTGCTTTTTTGATTTGATCAGACACATATACTCAGACTGTATTGGAGAATTAAAAAAACTGCTTTTACAGTCCTTACAGTGGGAATTAGCTTGTCACTGGAGACCTTTGGAAAAAAAATAATTTTATTAGTGCTAAAGGGTCAGAAAACAGATGGCATAAAAAGGGATCCAATTCTCAAGGTATCAGCTATGTATAGGTAGTTAACTGACAAATACACATACACATAGTTGTTAACATATACATGTAGTTAAAGTTCACTCTTGGTCAAGTCATTTCCCAAGCTTAGGCCTTCCTAGTCTAGATAATTCTAAAGCTTTGCTACTCCAAATAACTAGATTCTCATTCTATAGTTGTATGTATACTTATTTTTTTCTTTAACATAGATACATATCTTAAAATATTCAGCACACTTGTAGAAGCAGGGGACCTTGTTTGGCCTCTGATTTTCCAGTCTCCCTTCCTGCTTGGTCGAAGAGCTTAGCTCCTTGTCCTACCAAACATCTATGAACTCCCCCCCCCCCCTTTTTTCTAGTTTCTTGCTGGTCCCTATTTTCTTTTGCTGGCTTGGTCAGTCTTCTTGCTTTTTGTCTTGTTTTGTTTCCTAGTTTATTCCTTGCTCCAACACATCATTTACAATTTTGCTTTTTACCCTCTGCTTCTGACGTCTCATGTTCACAAAAAGAAATGACCCTTGGTTACATAATATCTCTATGCTTCTATCTCCTCATCTGTAAAATAAGTGGGTTGGAATCAATGGTCTTTAAATTAAAAAGCTCTAAAATTCTTGATCCTATAATCTTATTTTGAACATACATGTAAAGAAGCTTTATCTACAATAAACATCCAATGGGTAGGGAACTATTTATTATGTTTGCAGTAGTTATGATCATTTGTTAAATGAGGTAAATTGTTTTTAATAATTATGATACAATATATAAGTATATTTAACTCACTTTTGTCTAGTGCTTTAGAGTTACAAGAGAGATAGTTTAGCATAATAGATAACATGTTGGATGTTAGGAACAGCTGGCTTCAAATCTTTCATCTGATAGTAACAAGCTGTATGACCAAGGGAAAGTCACCTACCTACTCTCATTCTCAGGTAGCTGTCTTTAAGACTTACCTAACAAGTCATAGCAGGGTTGAGATCTATATTAGGGAAAGGGATTCCCACACCAGTGAAATAACAGATCCTTGATATATTGTGTTGTTAGAGTTACAGATCATTTCATGTATAACATGTATACCAGAATGAGATTTAAATTCCAGCATCACAATTTAATATCTTTGTTACCTTGGGTAAGTCACCTCTCATTTCTAAGACTTCCTTTTCCCATCTGTAAAATGAGGTTGGGGAGGGGGGGGAGGGTTGGACTAGGTGTTCTCTAAATACCCTTCTTGTGGGGCAGCTAGGTGGTTCAGTGGATAGAACGCTAGCCCTGGAGTCAGGAGGACTTGAGTTCAAATCCAGTCTCAGACCAGACACTTGACACTTACTAGCTGTGTGACTTGGGGCAAGTCACTTAACCCCAATTACCTCGATAAATAAATAAATACCCTTTTTGCTTTCAATACCGTCATCTACCTATCGTGTTATTTGACATTCACATGCCTTACATTTCTGTGACGTAAATAGGACACGTATTATAACATTCCCATTTTATAGATGAGAAAACTGAAGTCTAGAAAGATAAATGATTTGCCCAAGGTCACATCTCAATGATCTATCTTGGGTTTTTGTTGCTGTTGTTTTGTTTTGTTGTTGTTGTTGTTGTTGTTGTTTTTGAGGTAGGTGAGGGAGATAGCCTGAGGGACAAATCATGATCCAGATTTATATTTGAATGAAAGGAACCATAGTGCGGTGGGGAAAATGCTAGATTTAAAATTAGAGAGCCTGGGTTAAAATTCTGGCTCTGCTAAATTACTGCCTGCATAATGTTGAATAAAATCACTTAACCTTGCTGGACTTTAGTCAAGTTGGTTGTAAAAAAAAAAAAGTGGGTTAGACTAAGTTTTCTAATAAGGTCTTGCAACTCTAAAGCTAAAATTCTATTGAAAAAAGAGACTGGAAAATTAAATTAAGCTTTAACACAAATGAAACACCCATTTTGAAGAATTTTAGTGTTGCTATGATTTGAGTAAACAATAATTCTAAGGTTATTTGTTGATCAGAATCACATTTCTAATTACTTAGAGCATTTTAAACAAAATGGTTTGAGAGTAGACCCTCAAAGTTCCAAGGACATGGATCAGACAGAACAGTTTATTCTTGATACAACCTATTCAATACTCAATTTTGTAGCCTGAAAGGAATGGGTCATTTGGCTTTTGGTAGGATATCTTACAGAATTTTTTTTTTGGCCTTTATCTAGAAGTCTAGGCTCAATCAATGAAGTGTGGAATGGGTAATGACAACATTCAGAGTTTTACTCATAGTAACACATTAGAAAGGCAATGTGGTCAATGGAAAGATCACTGATTTCAAGTGAGGGGTCCTGGTTTCAAATCCTGACTTTGTTTCTTGATAGCATTCTGTAACTTTGGGAAAATCATTTCCCTCAGTTTCTTCCTCTGCAACTGGATGGGGAGGAGGAATACTAAATGATCTCTAAAGTCTTTTCCAACTCTAAATCTGAAATGGATATTTCATTTAAATGAATTTTTCCAACTGATCTTTCACTTTGTGAAAAGTTCATGCTTTGAAAATGTTGAAGAAACATGTTTTTAAATTTTATCACCAGCTTCAACAATTTTTTCAATAGTTAATGGAAGGCAATTTAATGTGTTCTTGGTTACTCAGTTCATCATGGTGAACATCAATTATTCACTTATCTATTCATTCATTCATTCAATAAATCAATCAATCAACAATAATTTATTAAGCATTTATTATGTGAGGCTCTCCAAATACAAATACAGCAGAGCCTCTGCCTTTAAGGCACTTTCCTTCCACTACACTTTTTTAAGTGTGCAGTATATGCAAGGAAATATGTTAAGTGCTGAGGAATATACTAAAATAAATAAGACATAGATGTATATATGAAGGGTGTTGTAATTCTTATAGTCACAGACATGAGGTTTTAATGTAAGTATAAGGTGTTTTAAGCTAGCTGTAAAATTACATCCATACCTATGTGAGTCATGTTCAAATTCTTTGAGTGAAACAAAAGGCACAGCCAGTGATTGGTTTGAACAGAAAACCCATGTTTAATGCCTCTGAGTGCCATGAAAAGGTTTTTTTACTAATTGTATAGGTGGTTAGAAGCCAGGGTCCAGAAGTGGAGGTAGAACTGGGTGCTTGAGACAGCATTGCTCTTAGTAGGGAGGAAATATTTCTCTCTCTCTCTCTCTCTCTCTCTCTCTCTCTCTCTCTCTCTCTCTCTCTCTTCCTCCTTTTTCCCAACCAAGTCGATTTTAAGCAGTAGAAAATATTATATTCAGGAGGGAGTAGAAACATACTCCAGATAGATACATATAGAGTGACAATCACCCAAGGAAGTAAGCAGCCTCATGGACCATGATACCTGGACGCATAAAAGAGAGTTATTTATGGACTAATAGGGGAGATAACGTTGGTATTCAAGGACGAGGCTATAGAGAGTAATTCCAGAGGAGAGAAATTACTTTCAGATTTTGCAGTACCAGAAATATGAGTTGCTTTGACGTGAATGCTCCTTACCTGTGTGTCTCAAAACCATTATAATTAAAGTATGTGCCTCTTCCTACAGATGTTATGTGCATTTGTGGAGAGACCATGCCCCATGTTTGGTAGCTGCTTTTTACTATGCAGCCTTAGTTAATGCCTTTTTACAATATGAAAGTCTGTCTACTGGCCAACTGTTAATTTCAAGCACACCAGTGGCAGGTCATTAAGTATAGTTTTAGGAATGGGTATATGCAGGGTACCCTTTGAACCTGGGAGAAGTGGTTACCTGCTGGGGGATCCCATCTTTCAGGTAGAAGAGAATGATGTTCTTAGTTGCTACTGAGGTAGATAGGGCTATTGCTTTTATCTTTGGCTTTTTGCTTCTCCTGCATAGCTTGTCAGTCGTCACTTCTCAGTTACTTCCTTTGTTCCTAATCCATCTAATATGATATAAGAAGAAAGGAATTTTCCAGGGGAAATGAAATAACCCAAATATTTTAAAGATCTTGATTTTTAGCTCTAATTCTAAGTCAGAAGACTTCAGCTTGGGAAACAGTGGCCAAGAGATTGAATCATTTACCTGAAGTCACAAAGATCACAGTAGAGCCGGAATAAAGAACTAATACTGCTACTACTAATAGGAAATAGACTGGACCTGTGATTAGGGGAAGCCCTAATGAGGAAAGTCCATCATCACCTTCTTGGCAATCTATAGTCATAGAGATTTGCTGAAGGCATTAAGAATCTCCCTGTCTCTCAGAGTGTAAAATGCCTGACCTCTGTTACACCTTTGTTGTGTGTATTTGTGTGTTGGCAATCAAATATCCTTTTCAATTACTTCCAGGCTCTTGATTGTGGGTTAGGTAATTAGAGGTGCCATTCATGTATTATTTTATACATATTATCTCATTTGAACTTCAAAACAACCTTGCAGGTATAATCATTGTTTATAAATAAGGAAATTAAACTCTATAGCGGGTTAGTGGCACACACCTGGTCATACATCTAGTTTCAGAGGCTGGATCTGATAGCTTTCCTGATCCCAAGTTTAATTCATCTACTAGGAAATGCTTAGTTTCCTTGAGGTTTCCAGAAGACTGACTACTTACACCTGTCATGTGTCCCTCTTTAAGGGTTTTAATTCTTCAGAGACTTTGGCATTCCATGATTCATGGTTGTATAAATGTCACCAAAAGAGCACTGAGGTTAAAACAATGACCTTTAGTTTCACAGAGAAGCTTGGGGTCATTAAAACTCCTGCAGAATTTTCCAAAGGTGACACAACCCACTCTCTTCCTCCTTTTGAATTCTGGACTTGACATTGTACATGGGCAGTGTGTCCGAGATTCGTGTATCAATGAACCAAGTCTATGGGTTGTCAATCTAGGTGTATTTCATAGACGGGACAATTAGAATTCTTCATCCAATTATTATCTGTTCCCTAACCCTCCCTCCCCACCTCCCCAGCATGAATAATTAGTTTGAACACTTTGGAGCGATTACTGATGTAATTTAGGAGGCTTTGCAACATTCAAGGCTTTGCTGTAATCAGGTGAAATGGTTCACAAATAAGATCACCTGAAGAATCTCACCATTTTTAAGGAACCCCTGTTCCACATGGACCATTAGACTGGTAGATAAGTGGACTTTTTTTTTTTGGTGTTATTCAGTTGTTTCAGTAATGGGTGACTCTTTGTGACTCAATTTGGGGTTTGCCCCTTCTCCAGCTTATTTTACAGATGAGGAAACTGAGGCAAACAGGGTTAAATGACTTGCCCAGGCTCACACAGCTAGTAGGTTTCTGAGGCGAGATTTGAAATCAGGTCCTTTTGGCTCCAGAGCTAGCACTCTATCCACTGCTACACCTAGGCTGCCCTAAGTGGGCTTTTATTGCATCATAAATCAAATACACATTTACATATTTAAGAGTCCAGCAACTAATTCCTTTATTTTTTTTCTCTTTGCTCATATTTTACATTCCTGTGACTCAGTTTTGACTTTTCTAGAGTTGTTGAAATATGCATGTTGTAATTAGAGTTGAAATTTGGACACAATAAAATTATGATAATAATTAAGATAATATCTGTGATCTCAAAGTAAATATTCACTAGTGATGCAGGTCATAAGACTAGCCATCCTGAGTGCCTTTCCTCCAATTCCTCCTGTAACTTCACCCCAGGAGGTCCACTCAATGTGTTTATCACCAGTGGACTGGCCACTTACTGATAAAATTTTTAACCATGGCAACCTATGAAATTAAAAAAAAAGTTACAGAAATTTTCTGTGCATAGCCCCAAAGGAATTCCCATATTTATTTTCAAAGGACAAATGAACTCTTGTATGACTTTTTTAGTGTCAGGTGATTTGAGGTCTAATGATAATTCCCTCTGGGAATGGTCAGAAGACTTTCATCGATAATAAGTGCACTCTCCTTCCCACTTCAGAATGCAGGAGTGAAAAGATTTGACTAAACTACAGTTGGCAAATTCTTAGCAACTCCTAATAAGGCATGAGGATATATTTTCAGGCACTCACATCCTCACACCATTTAAGTTATTTTGCCTTCTGCAGACTTCAGCTTTTTCCAGACTGCTTTTATTAGGATTTACATATGGCATAGTTTGGAAACAATTTGAAACAACAACAGGAAACCAAGGCTGTTTGTGCCCTGACAATGTAACACATGTATTTTACAGACTGTCCAGAGAAGTCATGATTTATGTGTTTCATTGACTAATAGGCAAAAGTACCTAAGGACCATTCAGTGATATTTGGCAAAAGCAAAGCAAAACAAAACAAAACAAAAAAGCAAAACTTCTTCTCTGTAGAAAATACTCTCAATTCTGGAGGTCCTCTCTACCCCCAGAATACTTATATTATCTTGTCGGTGTAAAATCCAAGGATTTATAAATCATTTTTCATCCAGCAAACATATATTTCTAATTTTAGGATACTACTAAAACAAATGATTTGGCACATTTCACAGCTTTTGTACTTAGAAATTAGCGCTAGGGGATACAGTCAAGATATGACGTCAAGAAGATCTGAGTTCAAATTCCGTCTTTAGATACCTAATACCAGTGTGACACTAGGTGAGTTATATAGCCTCTCTAAGACTCAGTTTGCTCATTGTAAAATGGGCATAGTAACAGCACCCAACTCATAGGGCTATTAATGAGGATCAAATGAGATAATGTATGTAATGTGTTTTGCACAATCTGAATAATAGGTATTATTATTATTGTGAGATATAGTGTAAATTAGTCAATAGAGAGCTGAACTCACAATCAGAAAGACCTAGGTTTCTTAATGCTTTCAGTAACTCTCTAAAACCATAGATTGCTAAGAGGGTGGTGACTTGCATTTGTAGAGGGGCCTCATTAGAGATTTCCCTATACTAAAGCACAGGTTCAGTCCCTATAGTAGTAGTAGTAGTAGTAGTAGTAGTAATAGTAGTAGTAGTAGTAGTAGTAATAGTTCTTTGTTCTGGCTCTACCATGGTCTTTGTGGCTTTAGATAAATAATTCAATCTCTCTCATCTGTAAAACTACGTAAAATGATCTACAGGGTCCCTGCCAGTTGTACAATTCTATTATGCAGATTGTCTCAGCAGTATTTTTAATTCATAAGATTTCATAATTGGAAAGGGTCCGATCTATAGCTGAATATGAGTTCTCCCCATAATATACCTCACAAGTTGGGGAGAATCCAGCCTTTGCTTAAAAACTTGAAGTTTTCAATGAGCTGGGTCACTTTTTGACAGCTCTGATTCTTACAGCAAGACTCAATTTGCCCCTTTACAACTTTCATCCCTTTCTTTTAGTTCTGACCCCTGGGTCAGAGTAGAAAAAGTCCAATCTCTCTTCAGCCTTGAAGATTGCTCTCTTATCCCCTCTCAGTCTTCTCCAGTGATTTCACCATAAAAACCATTAATATATTTGAGAATTTTCTAACACTTCACTTTGATGCTGATGGTCCCTTTGTCTATGTGCATTAAGGATACTGAGTAATTACTAATTTTAACTTACTATCTTGTTTAAATCTGCTTCAAGTAAATTCAGTAGTTGATAGCTGCTGTCATTTTAAAGAAGTTGATAAATATTAAGTCTTCGTTAGATATCACATAAGGTGGAGTTCAATTAAAATCTTAAGGAGATATCAAGAAGTTAAATTTCTATCTATATCTATATTTTTATTTATTAAAGACCTTTCCTATGAAGAACATTGGAGGAATAGGACAGCATTGTTCTAACACATAGGAAAATTGAACTTTCAGAAAACAAAATGCTGTCAGCCTGAGAGCATTTCTGAGGGTCTGTGGGCAGCTGACTCTCCAGAAGAAGAAGAACATACCTGGCAACATTTTGGCAAGAGCTTCTCAGTCCCCTTAGCCATCCATACCTAATCTTACCTGACACTGTACTCCCCTTTTCTGTGTCCGATCCTTAGAGAACATAGACACTGTAATCTCTAAGGCTGCTAATCTCACACTTTTGAATAGCAAAAAGGGTGAACTGTGTCTTCTCTGTGCCCAGGTCTCTTCCTGGTAATAAATTAGGTGCTTTGTATATTGAATCAACTCCTTCAGACCCAAGAGTAAAGTGTGTAAATAAGGATTCTTCCTTAGTATGCAACATGCTTGGTAGAAGAATTGGGTCAAATTTGTTGACTCAAGAACTGCAAATCATTGGTAGATAGTTTTTTACCAACAGTTTTTTTTTTTGGGGGGGGGCGTTGTTACCAATATGGATTTTACTAATAGTTGGAACTGCTTGAGTTCAGTGATGCCTTGAGACTGCTATAATAATTTAATTAAAAATTGAATATTTTGGAGAATAATATCATGTATAATGGGTTCATCATCTCTTCCTAAAAGGGAAAATGGGATTCATTCATTCCCATGCTCAATTCTACTTACTAGACACTCATACTACTTCTTAATATGGCAGAAAAGATTCTGGATTTGGAGTCAAAGGACCTGATTTTGCTGTATCCTGACTGCCTATGTGACCTTGGGCAACGCACTTCCCTTCTCTGGGCCTTAACATCTTCATCTGGAAGTTGAAGATGTCAGTATTAGATGATTTCTAAGATTTATTTATCTTATTTCTAGCTCTAAATTCTAAAATTCTCCATATATTTTATCTCTTTTTCCCTCTCTCCCTCCTTCCTTCCTTCCTTCCCTCCTTCTTTCCTTCTTTCCTTCCTTCCTCCCTATTCTTCCTTCTTTCCTTTTTACTTCCTTCTTTTCTTCCTTCTTTCCTTCCTTCTTTCCTCCCTCCCTCTTTAACACAATCAAATTATGTGGTGCTTTTATTGAGGCTGGAGGCAAGGTATTTGTTGTGCTCTGCTCTCTGAAATTATTTTATTTTCAATATTTGTCAGAAGGAATACACTATAATCCAACCATGAATAAACAATGTAAAGCTGTGCTTAAATATTGGGGGTGCAGATAAACATGTATAATTCTAAGCCAATTATGATCTAGCCCTTCCTAAAGGTAGGATGGTTTTGTAGTGGGAAGACAATTTGTCTTCTAGTTAGGAAAGCTGAATTTAAGTCCCAGCCTTCTCACTCACACTTATTAGCTGTGCGAATGTGGGTAAAGTAAATTCAGCCTTTCTGAACTTCAGTGACCTTATCTATAAAATAGGCATTATAGTTCTTACACTATGTAAATCAGAGTTGCTGTGAATAAAGTGATTTGCAAACTTTAAGGCACTTTCAAAACTAGCTACTTCCATCATTGATCAGACCCCATCTAGAAAATGGTGTCTGGACAGTTCTTACCTCTATAAATAAAGAATTCTTTTGAAAAGAATTCAAAAGAGAGATGCAAACATAATTAGAAGTTCAGAAAGTGAAAGGGATACTGAGGGACAATTTAAAAACCATCTTTGAGTTTATTTAGGGTTATTGCACAGATGATGATGAGCAGCTGTTCCTCACCTCCACTGAGAACTAAAAGAAATGAGGAAATGGGCTGGAATTACTGCATGCTAAATTGAGTTTATACATAAAAAAGCTTCCTGACCATCAGGGTCATTAAACATATGAATGGGTTCCTTGAAGAGGTTAGAAGACCTTACTCTTTGGAAGTACTAACTTCTATGATTTATGATATGATAAGGCTTAAAACTTTATAGAAGAGGCCTAATAGTTAGAGTGCTGTACTTGAAATTAACAAGGCCTAGTTCTGAATCCTGCTTCTGACGTTTCTTAGCTGTGTGATCTAGGGGAAGTCACTTCAACTTTCTCATGCCTGTTTCTTCATTTATCAAAAGGGAATAATAAGTGTAGTATCAACCTGAAAGGGGTTATTATATGGCTCAAATAGGATAATGTATATATAGTTCTTTGCAAACCTTAAAGTGCTATATGTAATGTGAGCTTTCTACCATGCAAATAAGCTAATGGGAACATTCAGGCATCTAAAGTACTTTCCATTTTAGTTGAGTAGTTAAACTTCCGTCCCCCTAGGCACTTAATGTATGGTTGTGCTCCTTGGGATAATGTTATTTTGGCTAATTATGTTAGCAATATGCATGATCCAAAGTCATTTTTTGTCACATGGGTAATTAATCAGTATTTCTTTTCCATAGGTTAATTTCACAGTTTGTAAATTATTAAAGGTGATTAAAGGATGTCACAACTTATGAAAACTTCAGTGTGAATGATGGAACTCTTGTAAAATTATCTCTAGACTAAATTATGAGAAACTAGATATTCATGCCTTTCTTTCATTTTGTTTGATCTTTTAGGCTGTTTTCAGGCATTGAGGGAATTAATTTGTCTGCCATTCATCCTGATTATCTGATTGTAGAATAATAATAATGATTATTCCTTACTACCAGTTTTCTTTTAATTTCACAGAAATATATTATTCATGCAAGTGACCTTACATAAGTTAATTAGAGTTGTAACTAGTAGTTATTATTATTTTTTTTTTTACCTAGAGCAGCACAAACTGGACCCATGGAAAGGATCATGTAACATGTCCTCAAATTACATTTTTAAAGATGAGATGCCATCTGCTCATCCCCCAACCTCTTGTTTAGAGACCCTAGGACACCTGAGGCTTCTGTTGGAAAGGGGTGTAATTAGTTAGGGCTAATCTATTATCTTCTTATTTTAACTCATTTTCCTTGAATTTCTTGTTTTTAAGCTGATGAAGGATGGCAAGTGTCCCCTAAAATTCTATATTCTAAGATAAAGCCCTTGTTGTCAAGCCCTAGTAATATTGCTGTAGCTGACTTATGGCTGAATAATGGTGCATGACAGTAAAGATGTGGAGAGTTAGGAATTTGGCCAAAGTCCTTTAATAATAACCAAACACCTATTTTGCCTGACCTTGAATTAGTTAATGTGTAGCTACAACTTAAATGATAGAAATTTATGAAATAATTATGCATGTAAATGCTTCTAAAATGCAATTACATGTATTCTCCATTTGTATGATAATATGTATGTGAGCCATTATTAACCCAGGTAGTCAAAGAATGATCAACTAGAATGATAAGATCATGGATTTTCAGCTGTAAGGGCTCTTAGAGTCCTATCTATTCCAGTCCCCTCATTTTATAGATGAAGAAACTGAGGCTCAAGAAGGTTAAGGTTACATGAAAGGCAAGATTTGGACCCAGATCTTCTTATTCCAGTCAGTGGGTTTCCTTTTATGTTACACTGTTGCCCTTGACTGTTTAGAATTCAAACATATCTTCACAAAGCCCTGAAATACAAAGTGCTCATAATTTTTATCATACCATATTCCAGCTCAAGTTTACTTAGAAGGGGTGTTATAGCAGTTCTTTCATACCATATGATCATAAAATACTCGATTTAGAGATGTAAGCAACCTCAATTCAATTCCCCCATTTTTACAGATGGGAAAACTGAGTTCCAGAGAGGTTAAGTGCCTAGAACACTCTTCTTTATCCTGCATTCTAGTATTTTTTATTTAGCTCTTTCATCCCATGCTCACATATCAACTCTATATTTACATGTCTGGATACACAAATAGAATATAGCTATCATGTTAAAAAAAAAAGGTAACTTTGCTATCTCTAGAGTGACCAAAATATGAAGATAATAAGGGCACAGTAGATGGATCCCTGAAAGTCAAATAAAATGTGCCTTTTTGGGGCTTTCGTTTACATTTTATGTAAGTTTGTTATAATGTGTGCTGAACTTCTGGGTTTTTATAATTATGAACCATTTGAGTACTACAATTAGGCAGTGCAGCCAGATGAAATTAAATGAACACATCATATCTATGCTAATAGCTTCTCCCAAAGGTAATCTTCTATCTTAATTGTGAATGATATTCTACTAATTTAAAACATGTGCTGGATTGACTAATCTTTGTATTTAGATTGGAATATGGGCTTCCAGGATACTCTTTCTTTTCTTTTCTTTTTTTTTTTTTGAGTTTGTAGTTCAGGTTGTTAACTT
Organism: Vombatus ursinus; assembly: GCF_900497805.2. Lineage (NCBI taxonomy): Eukaryota > Metazoa > Chordata > Mammalia > Diprotodontia > Vombatidae > Vombatus > Vombatus ursinus. The sequence goes on along the minus strand of NW_020951957.1, from coordinate 7,393,705 downwards.
ATGTTTCTTTCACATCTGACTCCGAACAGTTTTTATTTCAATAAATCCAAAATGTACAGTTTGCAGAAGAACTGAAATGAAATTGATGAGAAAGTATATCTTTAATTCCAACACAGATTTTCCTCTGGGGAAAAAAGTAATATTGCTTTCCTCTTATTTATTTTTAAAATGAGTAGTGTGTCCTTTAATGCTGCCCTAGTATGTAGTCTATTTTTTTCATAATTTTTAGGCTGTTTTTAAAAACATAATTCATTTCCAAATTCCACCCCCTCCCCAGCAGATCTCTTTCTGGTAACAAATAGTAATAAATGATATTTATCTAATACTTTAAAGTTTTCAAAGCCCTTTACACATGTTATCTCATTTGAGCCTAACAACTGTTTTGCGAGGTAGGCTCTATAGCTATTATTATTACCATCATAAAGATGAAGAGACTGATGCTCAGAGGGATTAAGTGTTTTGCTTACAGTCACACAGCTAATGAGAGTCTAAGGCATATCTGTGCTTATGTGTTCACTCACATTGCAATATCCATTTCCATTGATTTTCTCCTTCACAGGGTAATATGTGGTGTCTCAATGGTACTATGGAGTACCACTTTGCCATTGAATAGCCAGTATACCTTTCTAGGCAATCCTGAGGTCATAGGCAGGATTTGAACCCAGGCCTTCCTGAAAATGCTCTATCTGCTATGCTCTGCTTCCTTTCTGTACAACAAAGAAGTACCATTAAGCAAAACAAATATATATTGACAGAATATTATATGCATCTTTCCAGACCTTTAGCCCACTTATCTATTGAGAGAAGGTGAATGTTTCTTTATCAGTCCTTTGGAGTCCAGATTGACTCCTTTGTTTTGCATTGATCTAAGTTATAATGTCATTTACTTTTTTTTCCTTTATATTACTTGCATTATCAGATAAATTATTATCTTGATTCCGCTTACTTCTTTCTGTATTAGTTGTTATGCATCTTTCTGTTTCTCTGAACGCTTGTGCCTTAGTATTCTTGTTTGCTAAAGGATTTTTATATCCATCACAATATCCCACTGTATTTTCCAGAACATTGGAGTGAAGGGAAGTGGATTTGGAGCCAGTTTGAGTTTATTTTATTACAACAAAGGAAGAGTATGTAAGCAAATAGAATAATAAAACCTCCTAGAATGCACATAAGAATAAAAATTTGCTTCTTGGGGAATATTTCCAATTTCCAGGTTCTCTGGCTCCCCATCCAGTGTTTCTGACACATTTTAAGACCAAAGCAATAATTTTTAATGTTTTTCTTTTTCTACCAGACTGAAATATAGTATATGAGAGAATACCTATAGCATTGGTTTTGAAATCATTCAACAAACTGGATTAAATTAACTTAGACAAGAAACAAAAGGGAATATTGAACCTAAAGGCATCTGTAAAGCTGTTATTTTATGACATACAGGCCTGTCTCATTATCCATTAAATCAGCATGAAGAATTTTGGAATGAATTGATAAAGCAGACAAGAAAGTCTTCATAGATTACTCAAGAGGTTGCAATTATGGAATTTAAATCCTCCTTTTGCTTATAGCACCATTTTTTTTTTGTCTGATTGTCCCAGGACAGATAGACAGATAGAGTTGCTGTCAAAGTCACTTGATTCCTTATCTTTGTTCAGTCCATGACTCAGTTGGCAGAAACAGGGTGGAATTATACCAGTTGGTGTTGCCAGAATCCACCTGTGTGATTGTGTTGTGATTCACCTCGAGGACACAAACCCATATAATAACATTTTGTCTTCATTTATGGATGCAAATAGGGTGGTACTTATGATAACTTAATTTGTGGAATTTTATTTCCTATGTTCCTGAACAATTTAAAAATATGGATTCATAGTCAGAAGACCTGAGAGTGAATCTTGGTTCTGTTGTTGATCAGTTTGTGACCCTGGGCAAGTCATTTAACCTTGCTTGGCCTCCTCAGTTTGTTCTTATTGTTCCATCATTTCAGTTGTGTCTGACTCTTCATAACCCATTTGGGGCTTTCTTGGCAAAGATCCATTTCCTTCTCCAGCTCATTTTATAGATGAGAAAACTGAAGCAAACAGGGCTAAGTGACTAACCCAGGGTCACACAACTAGCAAGTGTCTGAGGCCAGATTTAAACTCATGAAGATGAGTCTTCCTGACTCCAGCCCCAGCTTTCTATCCACTGAACTACCTAGCTACCTAGTTTCCTTCTTTCTGAAATGGAGTTTGTATTATGTGGCCTCTAGCATTCTTTTCAGCTCAAATGCTGAGATCCATCAATAATTTTTGAGCCCAATTTTCTCAAGAAATCTCTTCCCATATATTGCAGAATACAAGTATGAAAATTATGGTATATAAGTGGATAAAAAGGTTTGAACGTTAATGTATTAAAGAATTTTGAAAATTTTAAAGAACTATGTAAATATGTGATTATGTGTAATGGTTAATTACAGATGGATTATGTTTATTGAAAATGACATTAATGTTAACTAACATATGTATAATGCTTCACAGTTTGCAAAAGTGCTTTCAATTGCAGTGACCTTCTGAGGTTAATGGAATACAAGCATTATTACCACATCTCCATTCTCCTGATAAAGAAACAAAAGTCTACAAAGTAGTATTGGACATTTTTATAAAATAGGGACCTCAAAAAAGCCTTTGTGCTACCTAAGCTTTATTTATTTGTCCACCAAATAAACAAGGCTAAAATAAAGGACAAGAGCCATTTTTTTTCCTGAGTATTTTCTTTCTGTCTCTCTTTCCCCGCAGCACGGAAAAGGATATGCTAGTCAATTCTACAGGACTTACCTGACGCAGCATGATTTGCACAAAAAGTCAACCAACAAAAGCATCAACTTTTCAACTTCATTATCTTGGCCATCCAGTTCTGTGTAACTGAGAATTCGATTGCTGTTGGAGTCACCAGGGCCCACAATCAGACCGAATTGCTCTCAGCAGGCCTGAGAAATGAGTTGAAATGTGCAGAACTGTAGAACCTTCAGAGGCAACTGACCTTGCTTCTCTGATCAGTGTGTGCCTGTTTACAGCACTATATATCTTTCTCTCTCCAAAATGTCACTGAGCCCTCTAGATGTTTATATTCACCACAAGAAGCCAATCGTACAAGATAAAGGAAATTTGTGCATTATAAATGCAATATCACTGTTTTAAACTTGACTGTTTTATATTATTTTTGTGTGATCAAGTGTTCCCCCCAAACTATTCCAACTTTACAAGAGAGATTGTGATCATGTTCTTTTCATCTGTGGGTCATCGAAATGTTGTTCCTCCGAAGACCCATAAAATATCAAAGACATTCTCTGTAGTTTATACACCGTGTTGCAAAGTGTTTACTGTAATATTTCAAAGCTTCTAAATAAATATAAAATATATATATATTATATTATATTATATATAATTTTCCTGAAAATGTGGTACAATTTAGTTGGTTTTTAAATGGATTCATAGAGTTCACAGCATACACTCAAGTAAAAAGGTAATTCAGGGTCCCAAAGCTAACCTTACTAAGATAAAAACCATCTTTAATGACATTTCCCCAGTTTTCATAATCTTGATCAATCCTGTTTTTTCTCATTTTTTTTAAACTCTAAGCAACAAAATTTTGTCTAAAACTTGTACTGAATTTTCAATGCCAAAGACACAGCTGTCAACGTTACCAGGCTGAACACTGACTATGTTGTCAAAGGATTGAACATTTACATTCTTTTGCTCCTATTTCTATGGTGTTTAATTTAGGATCATGTAGAATTTTGTATAAGGGAATCTATAAATTCACCTGTATATGTTGTTAAAAATGGAAACTAAAACAAAAAAAAATTGGATGTCTGTACATTTTGCGATGTAAAATATGTAGCTGAAAAATACTATTTTAAGAAATTCTTCCCAAATCATATAAGTCATACAGACCTTTATTTTACAAAGCTTTGTGGAAACCTAACTATATAGAAAGTAAACTCTTTATAAATCTCTTTATGTGACAGATAGAGAGATATATAAATATTATTTTGTCCTGACAAAACAGCAAATAAGTTAGGAAGACTTCCATTAAAATTAATACATATGGAATTATGGACATGGTTTATTAAAAATTCACTTGTAGTTTAAATGTATTTGGAATGTTTTATTAATGAGAAAAGTCTCCATGAAACCAAGCCTTGCAAAGTAAAGCTTGCCTTACTTTTATGTCATCAGAGTTAATGATTAAATTTAGTGAGATTCATTTCCCTCTGTTCTACATATTTTATTGTTGTTTTCCTATGGCTGTTTATTATGTGTTAAAACACATTATAAAAAGTGTCTGTGTTATCAGCAGATATGTTTAGAAAAGCAATTAATGGAGAGAGAAATTAGTTTTATTATTCTGTGAGATAATCTTCAAGGAAAGATAGAAGCCTCATTCCTCACCTCTAGCCTTTAACTTCCTGTGCCCATGCAGAATTTTAGAAATGCTTTGAAAATATTTATCTTTAAATTTAACTGGCCCTGTATCTGGTGTTTTGGATAATAGTCCTACTTAAATGGGGAGCTGTTAAACAACTAAAACAATTAGCTGGTCTTTCCCACATTTTATTTATGTAATTCAAAGAGTAATATTTCTTGCCCGTCACTATTGTAACTCACCGATATTTCCACAGACTCTGTGCATGTACACATGTTGTATGTGAACACATAGGCAGAGATCAGACATTTAGAGACAAACTGATTATGAACATTATATATTTCAGAATAATTACCATATATTGCAAAGTCTTTTTGGGATCCATTTTAGGTAGTCCTAAAATCATGGGTAAAATGATTCTCCTGCCCTGAAAGCTCAGAAATGAATAAACGATTTGGACCCCTATAACAGTACTATATTTATTTAGGCTTAAGTAATGTGATGAGTCTTATATCTTGTTAGTTTCCTAAAAGATAACACTTTTAATAAGGCTTACAGTCTATTTAATTCCTAGGAAGCTGCCATATGCTGTCACTGCATATAAGGAAAGAGTATGATATTCCTTGTTGAAAATTCCTATTTTACTTTCAGAACTTCCATGCATTAGGATCATTTTACCTTCATGGGGGAGCGGAAAAAAGCACAAATCTTTTTTCTTTATTACAGGTCCGTTTAATTAGATTTTATCTCTTTTTTATTTACTCAATACACCTACTTCATGTAATTTGAAAAGAATCAAAAATCATTTTTTAATTATTTGACCCTCTGCAAGAGCAAATGTATTCTCTCCTGGGCCTAAGTCTGTGTAATATCTATTTATATTTTATTTATTTATCTTAATTGATGCCTTAGGGATTTATTCTCTTAGGTTGGACCTTAGTAATTGAATTCTGCCATGAATCTTAAAAAAAAGACTTCCAACAAATTATTTAATAGAATTTCATGATTATAGAGATAAAATTACATAATTAGACCCCTAATCAACTGTCTATTTAAAGAAAGCATGAGCTAGAAGTCATTGCAGTTCATAGAAAGTGAGGAGAGAAGTCAATTGGCTTCAAAGTTAGCAGTGAGAACAAGGGAATTAAACTTAACTGATGAAAACTGAAGGGTTTTTGGTTGCTGTTTGTATTTCCTGAATCAATATATAGTGCATATATATATATACATATGTGTGTACATATGTGTATAGTGCATAAATACATATGTCTTATATTTAAATCTGGCTGTCCCATTAATCAGATTATTTGGAAAGAATCCAAATTCTCCCCTATATCCTCTAGCAATCAGATAAAAAAATATGCTCAGATAATTGAACAAAGTCTTCCATCAAATAAAACTTTCAGAAGGGAAATAGAAAAACAAAATCCGTTTATTCATTTCACCTCCTCCTAGCTAACATGTATAGTCTTTGGAGCAGTAAGGAATCAACAGATTTTCCTGTGGAAATAATGTCTTAATGTTTCAGAAGTATGTCAAATGACAATTTAAAAATATGTTTCATCCACTTGAAAACATTCTAATTTATTACTGGGGATCACATTGTGGAGACATTTTTAATTAAACACTGAGAAGTTACACTGGAGTTCTTTTACAGGCATATTGATAACAAATATACATATAAAATTGTATCCTCTTTCCTGGGGCATAGTGAGACAGTACGTAGATATTGTTTGATGATGATATTAAATGCGAAGCCTTTATCAATACATATTCTAAATTACATATTCAAATACATATCTAAAATACATATTCAAAAAAATTGAGAATGGATTGATCTAATAAATTGGAGCCTCCTGTCTCAAGTCTGAAGCTGACCTCTGAAGTTGTAGAGGGTAAAAGAAAAAAAAACAACAAAACCTTGTTGCTCCAATAAGGGAAGTAAAAACACAATATCAGAGGATGGGGATTTAAATTCTAGCTTTGCCACTTTTTCCCTGTGTAATTTTTGGCAAAGTCACTTCACTGAGCCTCCAATTTTTCATTTTCAAAATGAGTAGATTGGACTCTGTGACCTTGTCAAAGGTCCCTTCCAGCTCTTGATCTAGGATCCTAAGAACAAAAATCCCTTCTCTTTCTTATTGACTTTAATAGGGCTTTCCTGCATAAGCTTCATTCTCCTTTTAACTTCGGGAAATTAAAAAAAAAACAAACAAACATTATAGACATGAATGAGATTTTCCTTTAAATTAATTAGGCACTCAAATATATTAAGTGTTATTTCTAATTATGACAAATTAGTCAGGTTCTTGACTGCTGATGACCATATGATAGTACATTTATTATCATTGTATGTTATTCTGTTAGATTTCCAGATGTGTTCTAAAAAATTGAATATCCCTACATGAGTGTCAATTTGATTACTTTAAGAGTATCCTACATTGATTCTATTGCAGTTTATTGGGTTCTTGAAATTACAATGTATTTTTCAGTGATGAAGGCTTTGTACTTAACATCCTTGTTTTGTTTTCATTTTCCTTTCCAACATTTAAAAAAAACAAATTAAAAAAAACCCATCATATTTGGACACCATGGAATAGACAATAAATTTTCATGTATTTAAACTTCAGCCCTCTGATAAACAACAAAACTCATACATAGTAGATGATGAAGCTGTTAAGATAATTTTTTTTCTTTTACAAGTTGGCGAAGATTTTAAACTCTAGCATTCTGAGAATGTTGAAAGATGGGCGCCACTAGAGTATTGCAGGCAATAACATGACTAAAATCTTAATAATTTTAGTGTGCATGCATGACTTTCTAATCACTGTTCTTATTTTTTAAGTATTTGTAAATTTAGCAAAATGACTTTTATTTCTTAAGAGCTAGTCATATTCTAAGTTTGAAGTTCTATAGTCCAGATGTTTTTGAGTGATGTGCAAATATTGCATTGACAATGCAAAAAAAAATCCATTTCTTTCACATTTGACTCAAAAATTTCTGAATAAATAGAACTCAGACTTTCAACACATTAAAACAAAATTCACCTTTGAGCTGAAAGCAAGCAGGGAAATTGTCAGCTCTAAACACATTTTTGAGACAGTTATCTGTGAGTGAAAACAGGGTATTCTAATGAAAGATGAGTTTTAATTCTAACTATAGTGTTTGTTACTGTGAATGCTATAATACATAAATAAAAATATGAGTGTAAATGTAATATATTATTTTATACTGCTGTATACATATATATGTAATAAATAAAAGTAGGATACATATTCTGCCATTCTTCCATGCATGGGTTTTCCACTGCCTCCTGTGGGGGCATTGAATAAAAACCAGTGGCAGGATATGGCCCAAAAATAAAACAGACAACAAGTAACTTTTCACTTAGTAATTTCAGTCTCAACATCATAGCCCTAGGGGAACATTGCCTCACAATGGAGTACTTTTGGAGAAGCACAACATAGGTTGTTCAAAACAACTTTACTTGTGATAATTTGAAGACTGGGCTGTGCTACCAGAAGCTCAAGCTTTAGAGCTCTTTCTGCATGCAATCTTTCCTTTTCATTCTATGCTTTTGTTCTGTATAGATATAAAAAGGGCACACAGATATGAATACAAATGCTTTCATTCAAAGTAAATCTAAATACCAAAATCATGATTAAACAAACAAACAAACAACTTTCTCTTATCCAGGTTTCTAGAAAGAAAAGCTTGCATATCTAATGCCAATAGAAGCAGCTGGATGGGGTTGGGAGAGAGGAAACAATTCAACTAGAAATATTTTTCTTCCAATCTTGAAATTCTAGCTGCTGAAAACCTTCTGAGGGAAGATGGAAAAAGACTGTGGAGGTCATAGAGAAGCTCGAGTTATTCTGAACTGAAGGAATTACCCCCCTCCTATCCACTATATAGTTCCGCAAATTCCAAGTCCAGATCTGACACTTTAAATTCAGGAATGGACCTTTTTATTATTGAGTGATAATAATCCTAGATTGAAAATGACTGATGGCAACAAATTTTAAAGAGATTTAGGTTGAAAAAAATCTACATAACAAGACAAAGATAACAATTTAATTCCTTCCACGTTCCTATGTTGTTTAGCTTACTGACTTTCTTTAGCTCCCACACTATAGGTTCCATCTCTTACATGTCTTGGAGTCATCAGTATTAGACCTTACTCTGACTAGATAAAATCCCCAAGCAATTTGAGCCTGTCCTATAAGTTTTCCCTCCTCTGTTAGCACTCAGTAAAAATTCCCATTCACTAGCTGTTCAGCTAGGCAACTATGACAACAACAATAATAAAAGTAATAGTAATTGACATTTACTTTGGGAATTACTTTACATATACTCTCTCACACTTGAATACTTTAAAATCTCATGAATTCATGAATATTGGTGCTACCTTTATGAATGCCCAGGTTCATCCCTTTGTTCCTTAGGGAGGGATACTCATGAGTTACTTTGGTCAAAAGAAACTATTAGCTTATGTATACCTTCTTTCTAAAAATAGCTAGGCAGCTCCTTTTGTCATATACACACACACATAATCAAAAGCTGTCTATCACTAACTATTTGTATGGCCTTACTCAAGTCATTTAACTTTTCCAGACTGTAAAATGAAGGGGTTGGACTTGATGGTCTCCAGATCTATGAGATTATGATCCTATGAAGCTTTCCAGCTTAGTTATACCCTCCAGAGTTTGTTTACTGTTGCCACAGCCATCAAGCACCAATAGCCAACTATAAGTCAGGATGAAGCAAAGGAACAGAACACTCAAGTAGGACTGGGACTCAAACCCCCAGAGGAGGTTTTTGTAGGGAGTTTGTTGGTCTAAATGAACCTCTAATTGGTAAATTTTCTTGTATAAGATGTATTTTGAGTATGGAACCTTCATATGCTTCATGTCTACATACTATTTCCCCTTCTAACGAACACTCTCTCACCCAACACACGGACATGACTTTCCAGGGGAATTTGAGATACAATCAATTCCTTTTCCTCTTCACCTTTACAAGGTGAAATATAGAGCTTTCCACCCCATTAGGCTCAATACAACGAAATCTCAGGTAAGATAGATCAAATGAGCTGTCTCCACAAACTACAAATATTTGCAGCCACATATTCAGAATACATGAGGGGGGTAGTCCTATATTTAGAATCAATACAGTAATGAGAACCAAAGGACTAATTTCATTTTAACTTCAGCACCCTATTTGTGTATGTCTACACATCATGAAAGACTACTTTCTTTAAAGAATTGAAAATGAATATGAGCCAGTGGTAATGGAGATGGAAACCATGGGTATGATCAGACTTCAATACTTCACGAATAGGGGATCATGAAAGAATAGTGAAAAGTAAAGAAGTGTAACCTCACAGTTAAAAAAAAAAACTAAAACAATGGTGAGCTTGAAAGATGTTAATGTATAATACACACATGTACATATGCATTTGTATTTGTGTGTGTATACACACATATATATGGAAGGAGGTAGAGAGGAGAAAGAGAGAGACAGAGACAGAGAGAATAGTTTAACCAAAAAAAGTCATAAATTATTAATGCACAATTCACAAGGATAAAATGTGTAGGGAAATGATAAAATGGACAGAACCAAATAATAAAAAAAAAAGATTGATTAAATTAGAACTGGCACTTGGAGTGAGGAAAGAGAAATTTGGCTTTAAGTATAGCTATGCTTACTATTTAGATGAGAGAGTAATAGAAAAGAATACAAGATGTGAATAACGACATTGACAGCCTATTTAAACTGAAAAAGGTTGGTTTTCCTGGGCATAAATACAGCAAAAACAATAAAATAAACATTGTTAAGTACCTACTATGTTCAGAGAGTGGAGGCAGCTAGATGGCTCAGTGGATAAAGTGCTGGACCTTAAATCAGGAAGACCTGGGTTTAAATTCAGCTTCAGACACTTACAAACTGTGTGACCCTGGGCAAGTCAACCTCTGTTTGCCTTAATTCACTGGAGGAGGAAATGATATATTACTCCAGAATCTTTGCTAAGAAGACCCCATGGATAGCTTTGAAGTGCGGTGGTCCACAGGGTCATGAAGTGTCCGACATAACTGAACAACTGAAAAACAACATTCAGAGAACTGTGCTGGCAGATGCAAAGTTTAGGTGAAAAATACCTCCCCTGTTTTTCAAGGAGATTGAAGTCTAATAATGGAATAAGACACCAAGATCTAGAGTAGACACTCTTCCATGATAAATGCATTAAACTTGCATGGAAATGAAAATAATGGGAAGTGCTATATGAGTGACAATAATTACAAACTTCATTGAAAGAAAATGTAAATGGATATACACTTAATTCCCCTCTCCCCACCAATACCTACATAGCTAGATGCAATGCTTATAGAACACTTTGTGGAGAAAATAAAAAAAATAGCTTTTCATTGATTTGTTTTTAGGAAATCAGCCCAATAGAAGAATTTTAGTGCTACTGTATGTTATTGATTGCTATTGCTAATTTCATTTTTTGAGGGGGGGGTGTTTGTGGGTGAATATTTTTCTTCTAATGTTTTTTAAATGAATGAAAGAGGATTTATTTTCCTAAGCTACATTAATTCAAATTAACATGCATGCACAGATATTTTTGAATGATATAAAGTAATCAATGAATTCATAGGCACATTCACACACAGTCCTTGCATGCATAGGTCTGTAGAGATCAATAGGATGATAGACTGTTTCCCTATATATATATGATGCCCTCAACCCCAACATATATACATCATGAATCAATTATTTAACATTCTTACAAAATAATTTTTGTTTTAAAATAAATTACTTTCTGTATAAGACAGATCATGTGGTAAAGTGACTGAGTATATCTATTTTCAATGTGGGAAATTATGTACTTCATTCTGAAATTTCTTTTTTATATTATTCTCATGCAGCTCAGTAGAAATTAACTTCCTGGAAGGCAAGGGGTGTTGTCATTTTTGTCTTTATATCCCCAGCACCTCACCTATAGTAAGAGCTTAATAAATGTTTTTTAATTCAATTTTCTTAACAATAGCTAGTATTTATATAGTGCCTAAAGTTTGCAAAATGTTTTTCAAACATTATCTCATTTTATCCTCACAACAAATGTGGGAGATAGGTGTTATTATATCTCCATTTTACAGATGAGGAAACTGAGACACACAGAAGTAAAGTGACTTGCCCAGGGCCACACAGCTGGTAAATGATTGAGGCTGATTTTTAACTCAGGTCTTCCTGACCCCAGGTTCATTGCTTTATCTGCCATGCCACTAAGTGGCCAGAAATATGACCCCATATTGAGGTGTTTTATAAGAAAGCCAAAATATCTCTTGTTTCAATCCCCCTCCTATTCTTGGTGGAATCACTGCTGGTAACTGTCTTCTATTTAGGCTGTGACCCTTATTATAATGCTTAATCTTTAATAGTTCATAACAACAAAAATAATAAGAATAACTGAAATGTAAATGGTGCTTTAAAGTTTGCAAAGCATTTTGCATAAATGAACCCACTTTATCCTCAAAATGACACTGTAAGATAATGATGTATTTAGCATTTTAAGGTTCACAAAACATTTCACATATAATATTTTATTTGATCTTCACAACAACCCTGTCATAAGGGTTATTATTTCCATTTTACAGAAGAATAAAGTGAGGCTGGCAGAGATTAAATGACTTGCCAAAGGTAACATAGATAGCAAGCATCTGCTACCTCAGTGATACTAATTTTATTGAGCCTATAAAGGAAACCTTACATCATAATACTTTTATTCAACTACAAAAACAAAACAAAACAAAACAAATTATTCTCCTGTGGGAAAAATTTATCAAAGATTAAACCTTATATGGATAATAGTATGAAAGCAATTTGTTTCAAGACCATTTCTATCTGAATCCCTTCAAAAAGATAAGAATGAAATAAATAATAATAATGCTAATCAATATCATATAATGCATTAGAAGTTTTGCAGGATGTTTAACTCATTTGGTACCTCATTTGGTACCAAAGCAATATTGTGAAGCCAGTATTCAAAATATTGTTTTACCAATTTTATATCATGTAGGAAGTTGCATGAGACGTCCATGCAGAAAGGAGCAAACCGATTATGAGAAGAGACAATGTGTGTGTGTGAGAAAAATGACAACTCTTGAGGGAGTGCCCATGAAGCTTAGGGTTGCTCCCTATCCACCCCCTGGAAGGAAGAAGCAGCCATATTCAGAGAATCATAGATTTATAGCAAGAATAGACTTCACAGGCCATCCAGTCCTAGACTCTCACTTAATAGTTGAGGAAATTGATAACCAGGGAGATTAAGTGATTTACTCAAGTTCCCAAGGTAAGTACCAGAGGCCAAGATTTAAGCCAAGATCCTTTGACTCCAGAGCCAATGTTTATTTTCCATTATACCATACTGGTCACTGTCTTCCCTACTCCCAAAGTATAACTGGGCCTTTTCTGTACGCGGAAATGTCTAAAACTATGGCTATAAATTTGGGGGAGGGGATAAAACCAGAAATGTCCAATGAATATCAGGGTCAGGATTGGAAATAGAGAAGATAGGCAGCCATTTTGAGCACATCCTAGGTAAGCAGACACAATGGGAAACATTTGGCAGATAGCAGGTGCTTAATAAATTCTTGTTGATTGTTCAATTGATGCAAAGTTCATTCAGGCTCAGGTAGAGTCACGGCTTATCACGTTTGGTTTTGCTAGACCTCATAGGATGCTCACACTTGTGGTTCCAGGCTAAAAATTTTAAAAAAGAGATATTGATTATAAGATCTCCTGCCTAATCAATTCCCCAGTAAAAGTCTTGACCTCATAATGGTGAAAATTTCCCAAACAATGAAGGTAGAGTTGATATGGAAGTTCAAAAGAATGGGAATTTCTCCTCAAGGACTTTCCAGTTGAGCATAAAAGTAATTTTCACCAGGACTTTTAATTTTCTGTTCAGATATGTGATTTCATTGGCATATGGAATTCCTCAGCCATTCATTAATAATTTACAGTCTTAGAGAGTTGCCTGTATCACCGAGAAGTTAAGTGAACGTCGGCTATGGTCCCACAGTCTATATATGTCAGACAGGACTTCAGCTGAGGTCTTCCTGACCCAAAGGACAGTCTGCTATCTGCCCCTGGATATCTCTTCCCACCAGGAATACCATGAATCCTCACCCAGGACTCTAGAGATTTGACTCTCCAACTAGGGCATTTAATGCAATCAGTTTTGGTTTACCCTATGACAGAGCTGCCTGAATTGGAGGATGAGTAAATCTATCTTCACCTCAGCCCCTTCTATCAGTCCCAGGCCATGTTTATCCCTTGTAGCCATACATTAAACCATCAGGTCCTAGCCCGCAGGCCATTTTGTCATCTGTACACTTGCTGCATGCGTACTCCCTTTCCTCTTTTTCCCTTCACAGTTCCCTCAGGAAACAATAATCAAATCAATATTATCACTGCTACTAGAAAGGGCACACAGCCTTCTACAATATCTGCTTTTTGGCTCCTCTTAAAATCTCTGTGACTACCTAGGAAAATCCCCTTCCCTGGCCACCACATCCTAAGGCAAGGGTTCAGAACCTGGGCTTCTTGCACAGATTTCAGGGAATTCATGAATTTATATGAGAAAAAAGATATCTTTATTTTGACTAACCTCTAACTGAAATTTAGCATTTTCTCTAATTATTTAAAAATATTATTCTGAAAAAAAAGTCTACAGCCTTTACCAAACTTCCAAAGAGTTCCAGGACCCCAAAAAGGTAAAGAATGCTTGCCATAGAGAATATGATATATGTCCCCAAGTTTCTTGTGGGAAGAGAGTAACTTGCTTTTTTTTTCCCCTCTTAATTTGGATCTCTAGTATCTAGCACAGTGACTGGCACATAGAGACAGAGAATGAATCTGTGATTTCTTCGGTATGGGTAATTCTTGATAAGAAAGCTCTCTCTGTTAATGTAGGCTATCAGTTTCTCTCCAGTGTGTAATCTCAGAGAATTGATTAGAGCAATGAGAGGTTGAGTTACCTAGAGTTATACAACCCATATATGTCAGAAGTGTGACTTGAACCCAGGTCTTCCTGGTTCCAAGCATGCCTATGGCTACCATCTCCACTGTTACATTGCCTTTTGCCTGGCACATTGTAAATGGTTAATATAAGCTCAATTGATTACTACACTATACCATACTGCCTCCTTAGAGTATGGTAAAGTGAATGAGACAATAAGGAAGAACAAGGACGTACCAGAACTAGCTTGAATTGACTCATGACCATAGATGGTTAAATTTTTGGTGTGAGCATTTGTGCCTCAGAAATCAGTAAATGCTATAGTCAGTGTTTGGTTTATTGTTTTGTCTAGGTTTAAGAAGGAGATGGAGGAAATATTGAAAACTCATGTTAAACTTAAAAGTATACTGAGAGTACTTTTTTTCCCCTTCTCTAAAGAACTGGTTGTTAAACCTTTATGAGTACATACCTGGGAAGATCTGGGTTCAAATCTCACCTTTGACACTAGGACTATAGGGAAATCAATTAATATTTTTAGTGTCAAGTTCTCTGTATAGAGCTAGTAATGGAGTTAAGTCTATAGTAGTAAGTCAAAGTTAAGAAAACATTTAGGAATCAATGGCTCCATAAACATTTTTTAAAAACCTACTATGTACCAGGCCCTATGCTAGATACTGCACAGTATCTTGGGGGGAAAAATCTTGACTATAAGATCTCCTGCCTAATCAGTTCACCAGGTCTGATAGTAGAAAAATTCTCCCAGACAATGAAGGTGTAGTTTGTATGGAAGTTTAGAAGAATGGAAATTTATCTTCAGGGATTTTCTAGCTGAGTACAAAAATTATGGAGGAGAAAAGAATCTATATATCTATCTATCTCTCTATCTATCTACATATCTTATACCCTCAAGGAGCTTATATTCTATCCATATATGTATATAAATACATATATAGGTAAATACAGAATTGATACCAAATAGATATACAGTAATTGAGAAGTAATTGAGGGGAGGAAAGGCAGGTGGTGCTGTTTGGGGTTCTTGGGAAATGTCTCATGCAGAAGGTAGAATTTGAGCTAAGTCTTGTGGGGAACCAAGGATTCTAAGGAGTGGAAATGAGGAAGGGGTGCATAAGGTGTAGGGACAGCATGTGCAAAGTAGTGCTTTCACATTTTTCTTTTCCAATATAGACGGTAAATGAAAAACAAATCTAATCATGTAGGTGCTCAAAATTATTGCAATTCTTTTTTTTAAAATTTATTTTTATTCTAACTTGATAGTGTGCTTGATAGGCAATGGAAACTTCAATCAGCTGTGTTAAATCAGACTATATATGTAACAGTCATCCTGAAGCAGAGGAGAGCTTATTTCTTTCATTGTCCTTTAGGTCATTAATACATATGAAAGTACAATTTGATGCTAGCTGGAGTCTTTCTTCCCCTCATTACACTGAGTGATTCACCAAATGATGCTCGTGTGATTAGTGCCTGAAACTTGTGTCCAAGTCTTCTCAAGCTGCTCTAGCTTCGGTGGCTGAGGTCAATTTAATTACATTGTGCAGGACAGAAACCAGGCCGCGTGGGCATTGCCTTTGCCACCAGCAGTTGACACCTGAGTGTTAATGAGCTGGTAATTAAGAGCTGGCACAGACAGACACATTTTCCTGTTTGGGACTAGGGTTACCATATGTTGCTACATGGCTCTGTGTGAAATGCCTTTAGTTCACTTCTAGAATGTATGACTAGCATTAAAAAAAAGAAAAAGAAAGAAAAGACCTCAAGATTTTCTTCAAAATACTTTTAAAAGCCCCATACAACTGCTTTAACTACTGAAATAATCTTTCTTCTTACTGTACAAGGAATGACATATTTTTTTTCCTTAAGCTAGAGATGATATCTTTGGAGTGTAATGTACCTCAGAAAATTCCAGAGTTGTTCAATATTACTACTTATAATTGCAGACCACAATTTTTGTGGTTTTTGTTTTTGGAAGAGGAAAAAAAAGTTTTCTGTCAATTGTTATACATTGTTATCATGAAAATATATATGTGAGTGAGAAGCCTTGGTGCATATTAGTATTATAATAGTCATTACTGATGTGGGTGGCAGCCTGGTATAGTGACAAAAATACTGCATCTGGAGTCAGAAATATTGCAGTCAAATCCCAGCTCTACCACTTATAACCTGTGTGATTAACCTCTCTAGGGCCTTAGCCACACATATATAATACCCACATGCACACACATGTGCATATGTATGCACATGTATGAACATAATTAGAAACAGGCAATATACATATATACATAAACATTTACACAATACATCTACCTACACTATATGTGTATTCACACACACACATAATATGTACATATGTGTACACACATGTATGTGTGTATATATGCATATGTGTGTGTACATGTGTGTGTGTATGTGTAATCTTTCTATATCTGTATATAGTCCTTGTTATCACCTTCTATTCTATCATGCCTATTTCCAGCCACTTCCCCCCCAAAAAATCTGCCTCTGACTGACCTGTGACTTGGTTAATCTTTGGCTGTTCTCATCAGATGAAAAATGTATTAACTTCCCTGAATCTTAGTTGTGGGATTTACTTCTCATTTCCTTCTTTGAAAGACTTTGCTTTTTCTATGGAGCCCTCTGTAGGACATATAGCCTTTTATATGCAGATTGCTGTAATTATGCTTTGAAATAGCTTTAAATTCCCAATAGCTTAAACTGAGAACATGAAAGGGCAAATGTTATATTGAGCTGAAGGATATAAAAGTGGCACGTACATCAATCCGAAATGAGATATCGAAATGAACAGCTCTTTACACAGTGATGTCAGTTTTTGACAGTTATTGAAGGCCTTTTCCAACTACAGCGGCTGCTTTGGGTAGTGTGAAAATTCTGCCTAGGGACAGCCTTATCAGTTTGTATTTTTTTCCCTCTTTAATACCAAAAGGTGAGTAGATGTTAAGTGAAACAAGAGAAATCCACTCTGACAAAAAAAAAGCTTTAACTCCCTTCCCTGAAGAGTGACACCTGGCCCCAAGTGGTAGAACAGGGCTGCAATCTGATGATGGAATCATCTCCTCCATCTGTCAAGCAACGACTGGCAGCAGGGATGAGGAGACTACATCTGAGGGAGGAGATAGAAACCCCAGGCCGCAACCTTCACATCCACGGAGAGCTGACTGACAGGCGTGGTGCTCCTTTGCACAGGAGGGGAGCTCACAGTTTGGCTGACAGATGTGGCAAGGCTTTGCTTAATGCATCCACATTCTCCCTTATCACAGGAAGGAAGATAAAAGGGAAACAGAGGAGATTCTTGTCTGTTCCAAACCATAAAGTCCAATGCTATTAAAAACAGCCTGGAAATTCAACAACTTTACACTGAAAGAGTATCTCTTGTCATACAATAAAAGAACACAGTTTTAAAAAGCATTTAAGATAATAAAGCAATAACATCGAAAGGTGGCTCTTGAACATTTCTGTGAAGATGCACGTACAAAGTGAGGCTGGAGAGGGAAGTTCATTTGTTCACCTCAAGGAACCAAGAGGGAAAAAAACTCTAGCCTGGTTGTCTAGAAACCTGGGTTGAAGTCTTGGCTCTGTACTAACTTCCAGTGTGAGCTGGGGCAAATCACTTAAATCTCTTTCTACCTCAGGTTCTTCCATCAGTAAAATGAGGGATTTGGACTCAAGCAAGGACTAACCTAGGATCTGGCAACTTGTGTTCATTTAAAAAAAATTATGCCTATTTCATTATAACTCATTTTGTTTGTAATCTTATATATTTTATTTTATGTCTTTAAAAACATTATTCTGAGGAGTCCATCATACACACACACACACACACACACACACACACACACACACGCATGCACACATACACACATACCCTGGATTAGAGGCTCTGAAAGGTCCTTTCAAGTTCTTATATTACAAAAGTCTATATTATATCAATGATCTGTACCTTAGTTAGGGTGTACAATGCTCTCTACCATGCCAGAAGGAAACTTGCCCGTAATTTAGTAGATGTTTTTAGGAGAAGGGGTTCTTAATTTTTTCTTGTGTGTGGTTGTGAAACCTATAGATTACTTTTCTCATTAGTATTTATAAGTGCATAAAATAAAGTGCATAGGATCACAAAGAAAACCAATTATATTGAAATATAATTATCTACATGCATGTTTTCTTTTTTTAAAAAGTTTTCTTGAGGACCCCTGCTACAGAGTTACGTGGGATTCAGAGAAAATAAAGAGCTTGTCTAAGGTCACACAGCATCTAAGTGTTAGAGCACAAACTTGAACTCAGAACTTCCTTCTTTACTCCATCTCCACTCTATCCACTCTGCCTTCCTCTCCCAGATTGTTGTTTTTTTTTTGACTAGGTAAAAAGAGGCCATTCACTGCCTGATTTCTTACCTAGCCTTAATCACTGAATAGGCATTGTCTCAGTCAGACTGAGATCTGTTGAAGACCTTAGCTTAAAAAGTCCACTGCATCCAGGGCCATCTCCAGTTGTCCTGATCTATATCTTGCCACTGGACCCAGATGGCTTCAGAAGAAAAAGTGAGGCTGGTGACTCTGCACAACCCTGCCTCACTTAAATCCAATTCACTTTCATGTCATGGCGTCACCTCCCTGATGTCATGGTCCCCTTTGAAAATGAAGGACAGAGCAACAACAATCCATTCGACCACTACATTCTCTATGAGTCTATACTCAAGATTTCTAAAATCAGAATACAAAATAAATTGCAAAATACTAAAATCATACAGGTTTATTCAGAGAGGGACAGTAGAGGAACTGTTACTTCACAAAGATATCTCTGATATCAGGTGATTTTAAAACACAATTATTAAGCAGGAATGTTGAAAAGTACTTTTCAATTTGGAAGGCATATGGTTACATTAGCCAGAATCAGGTAGGAAATGACCATTAATCAAACTTTAAGTAGCAAAGGTTGAAGACTTTTAAAAGTTAAATCTCTGGTCCTTGGTCAAGTTTACTATTTGTTAAATTACAGAAATTTATGAGTAATATGACTGTATTTTAGGCACAACTGTCGGGGTAAGGGGAAGCAAATTTACTAATTAGCATGAATACTGTAAAGAGGGGCAGTGTTGCATAGTACAAATTTATCAAACGGGGCACAGCCTGAACCAGATTAAAATGTAATTGAGAAATTTTAATAAAATAAATAAAAATACAAAAACACAGATAATGTTAATATATGTTTTTTTTAAGTCACTATGTAGCCTGCTAGGATCCTTAGGAGTGGTTTGGTGGCCCATTTTTATTGGAGTTTATCAGTGGTGGAGTGGATAGAGAGCTCGTTTCGAAGCCAGGTAGACTTTAGCTCCATTCCCATCTCTCACACCAAACTGGTTGAGCAATCCTGGACAAGTTACTTGACTTCTCAGAACTTTAAGTAACTCTCAAAGATTATAAATTACAAAAGAAGAGCTAACAGGCATTGATAGAGGGAATAGCTTCATCAGGAGTTCTATATAACAAAGAAATTATAAGTCCAATCACCACATATACTATAATTTTTAGAGTAGCACACTAACAGACTAAAAAGGCCTCCATTAAAAAAAAGATTTCAGTGAATTCCATTTATCATTAAAAATCTTTCATTTTTACATCTTTTCAAATCTATGCATTTGCTTAGCACCTATCACCATAAAAGTTCATCACTCAAGAAAATGGACCAGAGTCTAAATGAAATATGTATACTTACCAGCTGTAATATACAGAAAGAGATGGGTAATTTAGTTAGTTGGATTCCAAATCACTAAAACAGAACCTTCTGCTTCCCTCTTCCAATTTGTCAGAGATTCAGGATTCTTCAGTGGAGTCAGACACTACTGATGCAGTCACATCTATTTTTTTTTCTTTTTCTATAAGTATCAGCTATGCCAAATGAGCACATGAATCTCATCGAAATTCGGTTTAAGTTTCTCATTCATTCACTCAACACGCATTTATTAAGCAGCTAATATGTACCAGGTCTCATCCAGTGATAACTGTATATAGCAGCTTCCTCCTTACCGAGTGCTGTAGGCTCATCTTAATGCTAGTTTATTAACCTACTTCATGGTGAGTCAGGACAATAACAAATCCACAAGGAGGTAATGACTGCTACTCGGGGAACAATCAATTTGGTCACCCTTTAAAAAAAATGAATAGGTTAGATTTTGAAGGGACCTTAGAGGATTTAGACCTTAAAGGACCTTAGAAGGCTCCCTTAGAGGAGTCCAACCTTCTTTCCTTGCAGGTAGCTGAGATACAGAGAGGTGAACTGACTTTAACCAAGGTCCCCCAGGTCTTCTTGTTTCAGGTAGGGTTTTTTCCCCCAGTACTATTCTATACCCTTGAAGAAATTTTCCTTAAAATCAAACTCAAGATTCAGGAAGATCTAGTTAAATGAAGCTTATTTGGAGAAACCCAGTCAATTAATCGACACATATTTTTATGCTCCTTCAGACAGTGGTCCAGACACTGGAAATTGTTCATCCTGGGAATTGTTGTTCATCCTTTGTTTTCAAAGAGAACCAGTGACATCATGGGACAATGCCTTGACTTGAGAATGAGTTGGATTTAAGTGAGACAGAATTGCACAAAGTCATCAGCCTCAGTCTCCCTTTCTGAGTCATTAAAGTCCAGTGGCAAGACAGAAGTTGGAACAACTTGAAATGGCTCAAGATACATTGGATGACCTTGGTGTCTTTGATGTCTGTCCAAGCCCTAAGTGACCCACAGTGCCTGCTTCAGCTACCTTCATGGCCATTTGAACAGATTGTTCTCATTCACCCATTGCATGGGGAGAAATCTTCACATGCTTGGTGTGGACATCCCCAATTCACCAATGAGTTTGAGTCCTGTTGGTTACTTTCAACCTGGTTTAGCCCATCTGCCAAGGTGGTGTTATCATGGTGTGGCCTCTATACATGGCAACTTCTTGAAGCCACAGGTAAGAGTTGGGTGACAGATGGACACCAAAGATGAATGAAGAGCCCTGTAAAGGGCTCAGTAAGCCCTCACACCAAAGGTGCTAGTCCTACCTGAATACTTCATGCACAGACATTGGGAATACAAATACAATAAATGAAATTATTCCTTCTTACAAGGAGTTTATAATAACAACAACAAGAAGTTTTCCAGCCTCCTGCATTTTATAGGAGACTAAGGAAAAGAGTAGCTCAATTTAGATCAATGGAATAAAAGCATTCTAAGGGTCAGAGCCTTCCTACATTTGTTCAAATGCTCTGGAGTATTTAGGGCTTCAGGAAACTTAAGAAGTATGCCCTTGTCCATCATTTAATGTTAAGACAAAATCTCACACAAAAGCTCTAGAAAGCTGAACAATAGGACCTCAGCAAGGGAGATTTCAAATTGCATCTCAGTCATCCACTCCTTTTATTTTCTAACAACTGGGTTGGGTCTTAGGGACATAGGACTGGTTGTAGAATGACTCCAGAAGACATCATCCCATTGTGCAAACAATGTGGCCACTCTTTACTGAGAGAGACTGCTATCACAAGTGAAAGAATCCCACTATCCTTCCAGGCAGCCCAGTCCTCTTATAAATGACTTTGTTAGAAAGATTTCTCTACTTCTGCACTTCGAGAGGCAAGTAGAACAAGTTAGATCTGCTGTCTATATGATAGCCCTCCAAATACTTGAAGACAGCTGTCATGTCCCTGCTAACCTCTCTCTTCTCCAAGTGAAATATAACCAGTTACTTAAATGAATCCTTATGCAACATGGCCTTGAAGGCCCTTGTCCTTCCTGGATGCTCTCCAATTTATCAACGTCATTCATAAAATGCAGCCATACTAAACTTTCTTTTCTCTAAGTGAAACATTCCTAATTCCTTCAAGTCATCCTCACATGAGATGGCCTTGAAGGCCCTTATCCTTCTTGTATGCTTTCATGGTCATTCTAAAATGAGGGGCTGAGAATGAAACGTAATATCTAAGAATATTTTTCTGAACCCCTCAGACACAAAGTCCTCCCTCTGAAACTACCTTGTATTTAATTACTTTGTATTTATTCTCTTTGTATTTATAATCTATATATACTTATACAGGGGTCAACTAGGTGGATGGAATGCTGGGCCTGGAGTCAGGAAGATTTGAGTTCAAATCCGTCCTCAGACACTTACTAGTTGTGTGACCTGGGGCAAGTGACTTGACCCTTTTTGCCTCATTTTTCTCATCTATAAAATAACCTAGAAAAGGAAATGTCAAATAACTCCTGTCTTTACCAAGAAACCCCTAAATTAGTCACAAAAAGTCAGACATGACTGAAGTGGCAGAAAAACAACAAAATACTTACATAAGTACTTAATGTAATTATAATGTACATTAAAATGTAAGCTCCTTGGAATGTGGAATTGTTTCATCATTTGTATTTGTATCCCCAGAGAACAGTAGAGACACTTAATAAATGCTTGTTGATTGACTGATTGATTGATATTGTCCAATCAGAGCTGATTGGAGAGGGGCCACTCCTCTCTACTCTTGGACCCTCTGTCTTTCTTAATGGATACTTAGTTTGTATTGGTTTTGTCTGTCAGCTACTTTTGTCTGTTGACTCAAGATGGCAATATACTTTTTCAGTCAAACTGGTGTCATATTAGAGTCTGGCTCATTTTCCAGCCTGTCAAGATCTTTTCTGGTCTTGACTCTGTCACCCAGCATGCTAGGTATCTTTCCAAGTCTTGTAAAACTTGAAAATTTGAAAAGCATAGTGTTTCTGCCTTTAACCAATTCATTTTGAAGAAACTAATAAATAAATACAAATACACACATACACATATATACATACACATATATGCATATATTAAATAGGTATACTTAGCATCTATCTATCTATCTATCTATCTATCTATGTATTTATCTATCTATCTTTAAAAAACAGGGCCAACCATAATTCCTTAGGGCACTCTATTAGGTACTCCCATCCTCTACTACATGTCTCCTTCTAAGTCAATATCAAACCATTGTGATAGCTTTTCTCTCTGTCCATTTAAGTTCTATTCATTCACTCCTCTCTTCAACGTAGCTTCTGACCTCATCTCTATACTGAAACTGCTTTCTCTGAGGTCACCAAAGAATTCTTTATTTTCATCCTCTTTGACCTTTATGCAGCATTTGGCACCATCATCTTGGATGATCTCTTCCATTAGATCTTGGGCTAGAAAAGACTCTAGCCCAAGTTCTCTTAGTTTCTCTGTCTTTGCTTTTTCTCCTAGAGATCTCAACTATTCCTTTGAATTCTGGTACTAGCTCTAAATCTCCATGGAGATTTCTACCAAATCAAAATATCTAGCCCTAATATCTCATCTGAGCTTCAGTCCTACGTCTTTGACTAGCTACCTAACAGTAGCTATACTCCAGTCACTATTTTAAAGCCATCCTGTCCAACAATGAATTCATCATCTTCCCCCTAAACACTCCCCTCCTCTCAAACTGCATATTTTCTAGTGATATAACTATCCTTCCAGTCAGTCATGTTCTAAATCTTACTGTTACCTTTGTTATTCTCTTCCTCTTAACCCTGAAATCCAACGAGCAACCCAGTCCTATCAATTCCACTCCCACAATATCTCTCACATCTGTTCCTTTCTTTCCACTCTCAAGACCACCAGCCCACTTCAGGCACAAGGCTCCTTTCACCTGAGCTGATGGAATAGCTTTTTCACTTATTTTTCTCTTTGTAGCTACTCCTTATTTTTTTCTGTTCTTCCTTTATACACCTGCTAAAAGTATCTTCCTAATATTCTCATTTAATTCACCTTGCCATTCAACATCTTTCACTAGTCATCTCTTGCCTAAAGGACAAAATGTGTTCCTTTGTTTGACATATAAGGCGTTCCACAATATCTCTCCAACTTATAGTTCTCATTTCATATTAATCCCCTTCATGCATTTAACCTTCCAATCAAATTGTACCACTAACTGCTTCCCCATTTCATTATACTATTTCCTGCATCTGTCCATTTGCCCAGGTTGGCCTTCATACCTGGAATACATTTCATCTTCATCTTTTACCATTAAAATCTGTCTCACCCCTCAAGTTCAAGGTTCAAGTGCTATCTTCTCCATAACAAAAGCCTCACTGATCTCCTCAGCTGAAAATGATTTCTCCCTCCCCAAAATCCCCTAGAGCTCTTTCTTTGTATTTCTCTTTCGCCTTTAATCACACTATACTTTTTTTATGTTTTATTTGTAGTTATATTTCATTAGTTGCTAATGAAAGATGCATATTGGCCGTGTCTAGATTCTAACATATAACTATTAAGAAATGACTCAGGAGAAGTCACTGTAAGGATATTATCAAAGAAATGCATTTCTAGAAAAGAAGCTGGGCTAGTCATACAAAAAATGAGGCACTCCATTGGTATACAATGCAATGTCAACAGATCTAGGTGGAAGTCCTCAGCATTTTGGGTGGATCAATATGGGGATTTTATCAGAGGACATGGACAGGTCACAGAGGGTGAGCAGGTATATAGATGGATTGTGATATGCACTCTTGGATGGAATAACCACACCTATATGAATACAGATCTAATAAAACATTGAAGTTCTTTTGTTTTGTATAGAATGATGTGTTTCTTGAAGGCAAAGACTGCAGCTTTTCATTTTTGCTCCTCTAGAGCAAGGAACAGTTCTTGCACTCACTTTTGATAGATGACCATTCTATCTTATTTCTCACATGCATTTCTTTTATGATACTTTAACTCTAGTTATCCTTCATAATGGCTTATTTGAAGATGTGTTGTCACATATACCCTGGAACAGTGGGTGGAAATTGAAAAGAATCAGATTAAGGTTTGATGTTAAAATTACCTTCCTAACAAACAGAACTGTTCAAAATATGATGGGATGCACTAGGAAGTATTATATTTCACCTTACTGGAGGATTTCAAGCAAAGCTGGATGACCACTTGTTGGGTTTTTAGAGCGGGAATTCTTATGAAAGTATGGCTCTACATTCCCTTCCAATACTTAAGTCTTAAAAACTCAGAAATTCTCTAAATAAAAAGAAACAGATTTTGCTTCTATTTTCCTTAGCTTGGCATGAGAATTTCCATTTTTTTTTTTTACCTAACTTGCAAACATTTTTAAGAACCATTTCTGACATGCTATTTATGAAAGCACAATGCTGGCCCATATGAATGCATAATTCATTTAGATAAAGATATGCAATGCATTTTTACATCAACATATTATAACTGCCTTAAATTCCAAAACAAGGCATAAAATAGCAAATGTATCATTAATTAGAAAGCTGATAAACCAATTTTTGGTGGGAAAGCTATTTTGTTTCTTTACATATTTCAGCTAGTGGAAATGAGTAAATATTGGTATTTATCTCATACCAAGAGCATGGAGGATATTCCTTGTTTAAAAAGATTGTCAATAGTCTTTCTGAATTCAAGTTCAATAAGGAATTATTTCAGGAGCTCACACATTATTCTGAAGACTATTCTTGATGAAAAGGAGTTTGGATATATAGGCTGATAGGTTCTAATGTAAAGATTATGATGATTTCTCTAATGTTTTCCCTTCATTTCTCACTCCCCACAAAACAAACAAACAAAAATCTCACCATTTTGCTTGATCATATTTATTAACTGTCACTGTGAAGTATATCAGTCCATGTACCTAGTCCTCAATCTCTGAAAAGTATATTCAAATGTGGCATCTCATGCAATTCAATTGAAAATGGAATTTGGTAATTTCCAGGAAAGGAGCTACTTGAATTTAAAGAATTCATTCCACAAAACAAGATTTTGGTTTCTTCTTTGTTTATTTTAGTTTTAGTTTGTTTTATGAGCAGCATTCTAGTATTCTCATTTGGTAAATTTGTCAAATTTGGTACATATGTCAAAATTTAGGTAGTCATACTGATACGGGGCAAAAAAAGATTTTGAGAGATTATCCAAATTAATACACTTTTAAAGGAGATTCTTGAATTTTTGATGGATTGTGACTTCATTAATATGGACACTCACATTCTATTCTTTATAACAGTTGGAAGGCTGTGTTTTCTGCTTTGAAGACTACTTAATCTAGTTGGGAAAATCAAATGTGCAAACATGCATGAAAAAAACAAAGGAACCCACAAAAATGAAAATAATTATAAATCAACTATGTATTTTTGCTAATTAATTTATAATTATTTCCACATTTTTGTGCATGCCTTTTTCATGCATGTATTAATCAAACTCATGTAGATAGATTATCAGGTATATCAGAGTGATGGAGCATGTTGTTGATGGAGAGTTTTGGATTAGAGATGGGGGAATATAAGCTTCTAAATTATCCGTGAATAGATTATTTGAGTCAAACCTAATTAATCTTTTTGCCCTTATTGAAGACTGGGGTAGGATATATTTATTCAGAAGCATCAAGGCATGGTGGATAGAATGCTGGATTTGAAGTTAGAAGAATCTGTGTTCAAATCTCCCCATTATATACAGTATTTACTAGCTGAGTAGCAGTAAATCATTTACTCTCTTTGATCTTCAGTAAACCGGGGATTGTAACAGTACTTATCTTAAGGGGTTGTTGTGAGGATCAAATGTATATAAAGCACCTTAAATATCTTAAAGAATTATATAAATGCCTGCTATTGTTTTAACATCACTTTTTCATTTAACTACTTTGTTGTAATAGAGTTGTCAATCTTATATTTTGAATATTAGGCCACATCATTACAAATAAAAAACAACTAGTTGAAAAGCCAAAGTTGCTATTAACCAACCATTTGTCCGTTTGTGGCCTCTGCCTAAAGTCCTTACCAAGTTATCTACCCCTTTTCGCATACTGATTAAATGTTATATTGTAAAGTTGTGGTCAGATCCACCTGTTTGCAGATGAAATTGTACTGATTGCATTAAGTCACAGGAAAGGTGTAGAACCTTCTAAGTATGATCCACAATTACTCTTTTCTTCTCAACTCAGATTCAGTCTCAAGGTTAGCCCAGGCAGTACATATGTTTTAGCTTTCATGGGCTCAGAGCCACCATGCAACCAGGGTAGGAGGAGAAAGGTGGAGGGAGGAGGAAGGATGATCCTCATAGCATCCCAGCATTTCCCATGAGACAGTTGTCAGATAATTCTGACAACATTGCCAAATGGGAAGAAAAGAGAGAAGCAGAGGGGAGATCACTCCCTTTTAAAGATCCACCAAGTAAATGGCTCTTATAGCTCAGTGGTCAATAAGGCAACTGCTTTGTTATTCCAAACACAAACCCTTTAGCTTTTAATCATACGTGCCCTTGGAAGTTGCCAAAGATACCCTGGTGTACATCCCCTGGTATTGGCCTAGTACCATCACTGTTCCATGGAGTGCCAAGGATCAACATCAATACCGCTGTTGTTGCTTCCACTATAAATGCTTCCATGGTGGGAATGTCAGGGTGGTTACCATGTGGAAGTCATACGGAGCCAATGCAGAAAAGACATTATTCATCTGTGCCAATGAAATGAACTGTTTCTTTTTTTAAATTTTTTAACTAATTTATTTTAATTTACCCACAATCACTTTGATAAGCATTTGAGTTTTAAATTTTTCTCCCCCTCTTGCCCTACTTCCCTCCCCAAGACGGCACACAATCTGATGTAGGCTATGCATATGCATTCCTATTAAACATATTTTCAGATTAGTGATGCTGTAAGGAAGAATCAGAACCAATAGGAGGAACCACTAGAAAGAGAAAACAAAACAAAACAGAAAAAAAAAATGGCAAATAGTGTGCTTTGATCTGCATTCAAATGCCATAGTTCTTTCTTTGGATGTGGATAGAATTTTCCATCATGAGGTCTTTGGAGATGTCTTAGATCCTTGCAATGCTGAGAAGGCTAAGTTTATCAATATTAGTCATTGCACAACGTGGCTATTACTATGTACAACATTCTCCTGGTTCTGCTCGCTTCACTCAGCATCAGTCCATACAAGTCTTTCCAAGTTTTTCTGAAGTCTGTCTGCTCATCATACAGCACAATAATATTCCATTACATTCATTTACCACAACTTGAGGGGCAGCTAGGTGGCACAGCGGATAGAGCTCCGGCTTTGGAGTCAGGAAGACCTAAGTTCAAATCTGGCATCAGACCAAACACTTGACACCTTACTAGCTGTGTGACCCTGGGCAAGTCACTTAACCCCGATTGCCTAAAAAAACAAAACAAAACAAAACAAAAAAACAAACAAATAAACATATACCACAACTTGTTATGCCATTCCCCAACTGATGGGCATTCCCTCAATTTCCAATTCTTTGCCACCACAAAAAGAGCTGCTATAAATATTTTTGTACATGTAAATCCTTTTCCCATTTTTATGATCTCTTTGGGATACAGGCTTAGAAGTGGGTCAAAGGGTATGCACATTTTTATAGCCCTTTGGGCACAGTTCCAAATTATTCTCCAAAATGGATGAATCATTTCACAACTTCACCAACAATGCATTAGTGTTCCGATTTTCCCACACCTTCTCCAACATTTATCATTTTCCTGTTTTGTCATGTTTGCCAATCTGATAGGTTGGACTGTTTCTTTAAAGCACTTTTTAATGGAGAGTGTTTTAGTTCTGAAAAGAGAAGAAAAAATATATTAAAAAAGATTTAACTCAACTATCAAAGAATTAAGATATTACAGATATTATAGATGAACATCTTGAAGCTTGAAAGGAATAAGAAAAGGATTTTTGTTTAATAAAAACTGCTAAAATATGTATATGAAAAATAACTTTCATATGGAAATTGTATAGTTTTGTAAAAAAATAATTGTGGCATAAATAGGAAGACTAAATCACTTGTCAGGCTTGTATGTGAATCATTGAATGTTTAAAGAATAAATTAAAAATATTTATTAAAATCTGGGGAAATATGAGTACAAAGAAACACAGTTTAAGCACACGAATGGTTTGGAGGACCATGTTAGGAAATTTGAGCTTCAGGCCATTATGGTCCCTCAGCTCATCTACATATAACTGTTTAATTACTAACAAGGGTAAAGATTAAAAAAAAGTCATCACATAAACCTTTTGTTTACACAGAGAACATGAAAGAAGGGTTTTTCTCGTGTGTGTGTGTGTGTGTGTGTGTGTGTGTGTGTGTGTAGGGGTGTACTCAAAATTTTTTTACTGATAAATAGAATTATGACTCCCTCAAAATTGGGAAAAATCCTTCATGTGAATCAAATCCCTCTTGGATTCCCTAGGTAAAGAATTAACTAAATAGCATTAAGGGGAAGGGAGCATGGCAAGCAGACAGCTGGAGTCACCTCCCTCAGACAAAGTTAATTTAGTAGCTTTCGACAAATTTCCTTTCTCTTGTTCTATTTCCCTGGCAGGTTCAAGGGGCCGTATCTGTCCTTTCCTCCCCCAAGGCCTTGGATGCAGGTGTTGTCTGAAGGAAAGTTACACTCATGTGATATCTGAAGGGAGGAACTCAAAAACACTTTTTGTTAAGTCATGTCCAACTCTTTGTGAACCCATTTGAGGTTTTCTTGGCAAAGATATTAGAGTGGTTTTCCATCCCCTTCTCTAGCTTATTTTAGAGATGAGGAAACTGAGGCAAACAGGGTTAAGTGATTTGTCCAGGGTCACATAGCTACATCATTAGAGGTAATAATCAATGAGATTACAAATCCATATTAATATTAGAATATTGGAGTAGGTATAGCTTCCATCAGAACTCCAGTTCAAATATATTAGAAATCTGAAGGAAAAAATAGTAATTGTTTCTTTTTCCATGCCTAGCTTTACAGACAGGAAAAAGAACTTTTAGAAACCTCTTTACCCCCAAGGAAGATGTGTTAGGTGAACAGTAGTGTTATAAAGAAGGAAGCTCTCTATTCAGTTTAGTTCCAGCTAATGCTTTGCATCCATCTGCAAAACAATACCATTTCCCCCTAGCATGGAAAGGAAGAGGAAAAAAAAATTGATTCGGGGGCAAGATGGGAAATCTGGGAAGCTTTCCAAATTCTCCTAATTGGTTCTTCACAGTGTGCCTTCATTATTTTGTTTGAAGTGAATTTTCAAGACCATCAGATGCTGCCTGTAGAGAAAATTGTATAATAATATAAATGTTTAAATTATTTTGACTATATTTTGATACATTTGGGATTGTGCATTGATATTTAAAAGAAAAAAAACAACTATATTTTCCCTCAATTTATGGAAACTTCCTTCAACATTTCAGCCATGAGGTAATCTTTTGTTCCTTCTTTCCCTCCTTGGATTGTTTTCTTTCTGAATTTAGTGTATTTTCATTGAGTACAGTAATAGTGTAAATTTTATAGTAATAGCTACCACTCACATAACATTTTAGGGTTTACAAAGCACATTTTATATATATATATACGTGTGTGTATATGCATATTCGATCCTCATAACTCTTGCTGTTATTATCCCTATTTTACAGATGAGGAAACTGAGGCTAAAATAGATTGTGACTTGCCCAGAGTCACAGAGTAAGTGTCTGAGGCAGGATTCAAACTCTGGGCTTCTGGATTCCAAGCTCAAAACTAATGACTATACCTCATAGTTGCTTTTAGAGAAGAATAGACTGTTAGTAGAAACTACCTTTAATAATAAATATGTATATATGTATATGGTGTTACTACTCTAATTCAAAAACCTTCTGTGGCTGTTTAAAGCATACATTTCAAACTCCTCGACTCTTAAGATCCTCCCAAATATATAGCTGCCACCTATCTTTCACAGCTTATTTCATATTATTCTCTTTGTCTTACTCTATATTCTTTTCAGAAATAATTACAAATTACTTTTGTATTACTCCAATTTATTAAATTAGGTAGTGGAGAAATCTGAATTGTACTATACTTCATCTAAGGATCTCAGCATACAATTCTTGCTGACCTTTCACACCAACCCTTCTTTCTTTCCTCTTTTTTTCATAAAAATTTCACATTTTAAATTAGATCCACTGAACTAGAGAATAAGAGGTGAAAATGAGATCATGCGAGTGTTCTCATAATTTTTCAGATAGAGCCCTTTAAGGAGAGTGAGGTTAAACACCTTGTCCAAAGCCAGAGACTCAATTGTCACTCAATTGCCATTTTCCTTTGCTTCCTTTTATGTGGTTAAGGCAGGAATATGAAACAGGACTATCCTTTGTCTCAGTTACTCAGAAAATTTCATCAATTCTCTGCTCCCCCTGAACTCTGGAGTTTTGACCAAGGCATAGAAGTTTCACATCTGTGAAAAATCCCAGCTGCTTTTTCTGTGTCATACTCACTATGTAACATAGCTACTTATTTTAAAAAAATAGGGCAGTGAAATTTGGGTAAATGACCTATTTAAACATAAAATTACATCGAATATTTGATAAATTAGGGATCTATTAGGTGGTATGTAATTATTGTAATACCCAATGAAAAGAAATGATTTGACCCTATTATTTCTCCTGCAGTGTGCTGCATTGAGACCAATTCCACACCTCACATAGGTGCATGGATACAGTTTTTTCTATGTAGTTTTCCATTTGTACTTTTTTAAAAAAATACAAGTTATAAATTTTAACATAATGACATTATTATAAGCAATTTTCTTTCTAGGTCATAATAGGAAGCCCATTTATTGGAGGAAAATGTCTCATGAAATGTTCAGCTGCATTCTCCCCCCAATGTATCAGTCATAAAAGGTAATGTAACATTCAAGATGACTGGGGACCCATTGTTTCAATTCAATTTCAATTCAATTAAACAAATAATAAGAACTTCCTATGTGTCGGGCAGCACTGTGCTAAATATTAGGGATACAAAGACAAAAGTGATGCGGTCCTAGCCCTACAGAAGATCATGTTCTGCTGGGGAGCTGTACAAAATGTATACCAGTAAGCAAATTCAAGATGCATACATCCACCATAATATAAACGAATATCAAGAGGACAGATTGCTAATAGCTGGGGGGGAATCAGGAAAGCCATTGTGGAAGAGGTAGCACATGAGATGGACTTTGATGGAAGTTAGATATGCTACAGGTTAGAGGTGAGGAGGATACACATTTCAGACATGGAAACCCATTTGAATATGAAAGGCGGACAAAATGTCATATTGCACGGGGTGAATGAAGGGGAATGATGCTGACTGAAAAAAGTTGGTAGGATTGTTCACATAAGTCATTGAAAAAAGTAATACATTGTACTTCAAAAAAATTACTCATTATTTCACTGAATTATTTAAAGTCATGGCCACTGAAGAGTTTTCATTTAATTTGTCTCAATTGTTTCATCTAAAAATGGATGGAAAAATCTTAACCTACTTTATTAGACTTTTGCATAATTAATGAAATTTGCAAATTGCAGTTATTCCCTAAGTAATAACCTAACTTACAGAAATCTAAAGATCTACCTTTTTTTCTCAGTTTAAGGATGGGGCCTCCCAGTGTGGAAATTCTTTTTATTAATGCTCTTTGGTTTTTGAACTTAGTCCTATAGAATTACCTGAGATTTGGAAAATTTAAATGACTCAACCTACCCAGAGTCATGTACTTAGTGTCACTCTACCTTAAGCTAAAGGAATTGGAATACCTTACAATTCATTCCCGGTATTTCACATCTGACCCTCTTATGATACTATTATCTGGTTTGTTTCCAAAATAGTGGTGGGGGTGGTTGGTTTCTTCTTCCACTAACGCACATTTTCATTATGTATTTTTAAAAACATAATGAAAACATTTCTATTTTTATTAGGCTCTCTGACAACACCTTTTTCACATTATTTTATTTTTAGCAGGCTAAGTTTAGACTTGACAATGTGCCTTTTAAAATTCAAAGCCAAATAATCAGACCTCTTTCTTCTCATTTTCGATTAGCTAGAGGTTTTGTTACTTTCAGTAGAGTAAAATAGAATCAATACTGGCTAAACACAGTCCTGCTCAAGCCATCCTTGAAGAGCTACCTTTCCTATTTGGCAGTATTGCAAATCCCCAATGAATTTGGCCAGAGACGAGACAACCTTTTCATCCAAGGATCTGTCACTCAGCTAACAGTCCATTTTCATAAAAAGGAGACAAATAATAAAGCAGAAATCCTTCATTCTGAAAGGTAATTTTCATCTTCTTAGGATATATCACCCTATTGGGGTACATAGGTTGTATGTGCATGGAAGCAAGTTATTTTGCTACTCTGCGCGTAAAAGGGATCTCTGAGGTCCTTATCTGAGAGCCGGCAAAGCCTGGTGGAAAAAGCACAGAATCAGACTTCCTGCTTTGAGTCTTGGCTTCAGTACTTCTTATTTAAGTGAAGACAGGCAAAGATGACCCCACCTTGGAGTCATTAAGTAGGAGTCAAATGCTGGTGTGATTTCTGCCTGAGCCAGTAGGCAACCTTCTCCAGCCTCCTGACCTTGCTCATGTTAAGTGAAGTTACACAAGTCATGTAATCTCTCCTTTGTTATCTTTATCCATAGAGTGGGAATAAACAATACTTATACAGCCTTTCTCATAGGGTTGTTGTACACAAAAGGGCTCGTTAATCTTAGAGTGCAAAAGAAATAGGACCTATTCTTAATAAACTCTGCATAATTAAGACTGAAAAAAAAACCTTTGCTTACATTATAAGATGATCTAGGGAAGTATGTGTTTACCTTGGGTATTTAATAATAGCCACAATCCCTTACTTTTTCCTCAATATGGGAATTAGGGTTGGTATTTAATGTGTATTAAAAGAGGCAGAATGTTAACTTCTCATCTCTGACATATACTGGTTGAGTGCCTCTGGACAAGTCACTTAAACCCAGCATCCCAAGTAACTCTCTAAGGCCTTAAATGACAGAGTTTCCTATACACATGAAATTATAAGTCTTCCCCTCCCACATCCTTACCCCCCCAATTCATAATTAATCTAATTCTAATGGAATCTGTTGTAGTTGGGGAAAGCCTATGGTTTTGCAGGCCTAGTCTTTGTTGGGATACACTACCTCAGTTTTATGCAATAATATTTTTTTCTCTTGACTGGTATGCCCAACTTTTCTGAACTCTTCCAGAAGCCTTCCACTATAAAACTTCCATACCTTATGAAAATTCTGTGATTTTTGGTTTATATAATCTTTTCTGCTTTACCTCTTTCTGGTTTTGTTATTGAGGTGCTATTTTCCTCATAAAAAGATTTTGGTATAGTATTTTATACCTTTATTTTAGAGATTGATTTGAAAGTTATTTTTGTTAATATATGTTTTATTAGGTGGAAATTTTTTTCTGAGGACTGATTTTTATACATAATTTTTGTCATTATCTTTAACATGATTATTCTTTTTATAATTTATTATTTAGCCAATTCAACACTTAGGATATAGCTTCCATTCAGGGCTACATATTTTGCATGTATTTATTTTATTTGGTACTAATTTTATTGCATTGATGTATGTATAGAATACCCTTATTAAATCTTCCTTTTTTATTTATGACCCTTTTATATCCTAGTGTATAATTGATTTTTGTAAAGGTATTAGTAAAATGCTGAGAATTTTTATATTCTTAAATATTTCTACTTGGTAATCTCTATAGGTTTTGACCAGTTCATTATTTGGGAGCCCTTGTCTCACTTTTCCTCTTCTCTAATCAAGAAATGTTAATCTCTAATATCCTTCCACCTATATTACTGATTTGTAAAGGATGGGATGATTTTTTTCACCCCAAATAGTCACTTCTTTCCTCTACTTTTCTTCTGTTTATTTTTTCCTTCCCCATCATAACTTCTACTCATTACATTCTTTATCTTATTGGTACTCTCTATGCCATCTCACTATCATACAGACAATATATAATTTCATTCATAACTATCAAATAGCAACAAACAAAGGCTCCTCTCATTCCATATTCATGTCCTTGTATAGTCCTATCCACAAGAAAACAAAACCAAAAAAAAATATTTAACTTTCTGCTTTTTGTTCATTTTTTAAAAATACACTACTGACCTCCAGTTCAATTGAAGATATGATTCAAATAATTTTCTTTGATATTTTAGGATCAGTATTGCTGAAAATGTTATTTTTTTTCAGAATACAATAATTATATTTGCTTTTGATTTATAGTAACAAAAGTAATCCTGTTTATTTTTTTCCTGATTAATTCACCTTAGTATTTTAAGAGTTTTTGCCCTAGCACATTGTATTTTTTTTTTCATTTTATACTTTGGATGCTCTTGATGTGAGCTTTGGTGCATAATTTCAAAATTTCTGCACAATGTTTCTGTATTATTTCTTGGAATATAGAATCTAAGATTTCCCCCCTTGTTTTATGGACCTCTCACATATTTTTCTAATCTTATATTTTAAAATATCATTCCATTACTTTTCCTTCTAGGTTATATTTTTATTTTTCCATTTTGTTCTCTTTGTCTTTCTTCAGAGAAGCTACTATTATGGAGAATGTCTTCATCTTTTATTCTAAAGTCATTTGTCTTTAGGTCAACTTGCTGATTTCTTCCTGATTAGAGATCTAACTTCTATCTCGATTTCTTTTATAGTTTCACTGAATTCTTTGATTGCTTTTTTTCTAAGTGATTGAGGAATTGCTTTAAGTTGTTTCATTGTCATTTCAGAGATTTTTGTCATAATTTGTTGTGAATTTGTTATAACAGCTTCGTCAGTGTATTGTTACTCAGTTACTTATGTCACATTGTACCTGTCCAGTGAGATGACTCTTTTGTTCTTTTCTCCTCAGTCAATTTTTGTTTGTCTTAATCACTCTCTCTATTTTACCGTGGTGTCTTAGTTGAAAATGTGCTTCCTGTTAGTCCTTTCCAAAAGGTCCAGTATTTTTGGTTCTATCTTCAAACCCTTGTTGCCCATTATTTGTTTTTTTATACCACCAGAGATAGGCGATATTTCTTTCTCACAGAGAGTAAAGGGTTGTTAATTGAAACACTGGTACATAAATACTTTGGCCATGGTAGTAGATCCTATTCTTTACCTGTAACAATCACATACTTATGCAGTTTACTGTCCTCTCTCCAACTGAATTTCTTCAGCCTTTAATCTAGTCACTGGAGGCTGATAGTGAGTAAAGGGACTGGGGAAGATTCCCTAAGATATTGTGGAGAGGGGATACTCTGAGAAGCCTTTTTACTTGGGTATCTTTTTTCCCCTTCTTCAACAGGCTACCTTTAACTCCAGTTCTGTATTATTCAGAATTATTATCAGTTCTAAGTTATTAAAATATCTGATTTTCTACTGCATCTACTTTCTTATCTGCTTTCTCCACATACACCCCCACCTTTTCTTTTCCTCAAATCTTGTAGTTGATTTTTATTATTTGACCTCAGTTTAGTCTGGCAATGGAATTCTCCTCAGTTCAAGGCCATGTTGTCAACTACAAAAGTCAGTTTCCAAAAATTGTCCCAGATACATGGCAATTCCATTAGCATGGCAATTGCATAAGAGGTGGTGATTCTGAGGAGGGAATACACAGGGAGAAAGAGCATTCATTCACACTGAGAAAGAAGATCCCTTGGGTAGATTACTAATAGGTTATTTCTCTTAATCACCAATAAGGACTAATATGTGCCAAACATTGTGCTATGTATCGGGGATATAAAGAAAGGAAACTGAAAAAAAAATAGTCTCTTTTCTCAAGGAGCTCACATTGTAATGCAGGAGACAACACGCAAAAAACTACTTACATAAAAGATGCATACAGTATAAATGGAAGGTAACTGCAGAAGGTGGCACTGGCAGGAGGGGACTAGGTAAGATTTCTTGTAGAAGGTGGATTTTGAGATGAATTTTGAATGAGTCCAGGAAAGCCAGGAGGAGGAGGTGAGGAGAGAAAGCATTTCAGGTACAAGGCACAGCCTGAAGTGATTGAGTTGGGAGATGGACTCTCTTCTGAAAACAGCAAGAAGGCCACTGTTGTATCATAGAATACATGGAAGAGACTTAAGTATAAGGCTGGAGATGTAGGAAAGAGTCAAGTTGTAAAAGGATTTAAAAGAATTTTTTTTTTCATTCGACCCTAGAGGTGATAGGAAGTCAATGGAACTTGTTAAGTGGAGGATGTATGTCAGGGTCATACCCACACTTTACTAAGATTACTTTGGAGCCTTATAGGAGGATGGAATGAAATGAAAAGATGTCTCCCCAATTTGCTGCAGCCATGCGTATCATAATATTTCCCTGGACAGGTATGTTGTCTGTCAGAAAAAAGGAAGACTGGGAACAAAAGTTCAGGGGAAGATAGGGTATAGAAATGGAGAGAACACCAGGCTGATAAATTGATTTTCAATTTTTTTTTTTTGTTTCTAGATAAGAATTACTTTGTGGGGCACCTTATTTCACTTTTTTCTCTTTTTTACTTATTTTTTCCCATAATTTGAGGCTTATTACATGTGTTATGGGCAGCCAGGTATTACAGTAGATGGAATGAATGCCCAGCCTGAAGTCAAGTAGACATAACTTCTTGAGTTCAAATCTGGCTTCACACATTTATTTGCTGCATGACCCTGGGCCAGTCCCTTAACCCTGCTTGCCTCAGTTCTTCATCTGTAAAACGATCCGAAGACTACAACAGCTCCTGCCAAGGAAACCTCAAATGGGGTCACAGAGTTGGACAGGACTGAAAAAAGACTTAACCACAACATGTACTAATTTTGGATGTTAGGGGTGGGGAGGAGTGGAGATGTACTTCTGAGATAGCTCTCATTTTACCATCTTCCTACATAATTTAAACAAAAGTGGTCTTTTTTTTCTTAGGAATCAAACTATTATTAAGAGAACTACATGTCACTTTATGATGACAACACTGTACTTATTATTAATTGCATATCTACTTGGAAGAAAAAACTTTACTAATTAGTTTAAAATTTTCCCAAAGTTTAAAATGTATGAAATCTTGCTAACAACAATCACTTAATTAGATTAACTGAATCATCCTTCATACAGGCACTTAATCCCCTGAAGTGAGATTTACCCTGAACATTCACAATGAAAGAGAACAGATTAAGAGTATACTCTATAATTAGATTACTTTCCTACCTGTATCTCATCTTTAATATTTATTCAATGGGTTTTCATCTTGTTTATGCTTTTATATGTTGTATTTTCTAGAAGTATAACCTTTCATATTAACTAAAATAAATTAAATGT
Source organism: Vombatus ursinus (assembly GCF_900497805.2). NCBI lineage: Eukaryota > Metazoa > Chordata > Mammalia > Diprotodontia > Vombatidae > Vombatus > Vombatus ursinus. Next base: position 7,355,138 of record NW_020951957.1, on the reverse strand, counting down.
AGAAAAAACTAGTACAATAAAAATAACTTCTTCCAGAGTGAGACAATCTCATTAAGATCAGAGAACTAGCAGATAATTCTATAGAATATTCAATTTGGAAGGGACTTTAGAGATAATTTAGTCTAACCTTATACCTAGTGCCAGAAAACCACCTTCTCTGATATGGATTGAGAGCTATCAGACCTCTGCTGAACACTTCTATGATGGAGAGTACACTATTAATGATTGAGCTTATTTCACTGATAATTTGTATAGTGAACTGAAATATGTCTTCTTCCCTTTCTACTTTTTTCTCTTCAGTACTTCATTATAATTTGGTGATGGCTCTGAGTTATTGATGACTATTTCAGTAGAGCTAGCCGAAACGTGTGGAAAGATTTTTGGCTACAAAGCAATGTTGAACTCTGTTTACTCTTAGTGGGATCAGGTTAGCTGCCTTATTGACTGTATGGTGATCATTTTTTCAGCCACAGCTCAAAGTTTGGGAGAAGTGCAAGACTGTAATCTGGAGTAGTAGAGGGAATATTGACACTGAAGATGAAAGCATGGCTTGTTAAAAGTATTGAAACAGAAGATAACTTCTACCCATCAAAACAATTTCTGTTCTCTGAAACAACACAGGAAATACAATGTATAAAAAGGTACTTTTGACACTTCCCCTACATGCTATTCCTTCAATTATCTGAAAACAGTTACCTTATCTCCTCTTCTTCTTTCCTTTTTTTCTGAGTAAACATCCCTAATTATTCTATATATGATATGGTTTCTACCATCCAGGTTGCCATTTCCTTTCTGTACTTCCATTTGTCAATGTCTCTTATAAAGTGGTGCCCAGAGGTTAGCACCATACTTCAGATATGTAGTACTGAATGCAGTGTGGAATACACATGCTGAGAACAAAGATTTTTACATTAATAATGCAGTTTGAGTTTAATTACGAGCAAAAGTTTATTATCCTACATATTATTCTAAGGAATGACTCTGGATCAGTCAAATAATATAAAAAGAAAACTATGGGTGTTCAGGAAACAATGATTTTGAAATACTATTACTTCCTGGAGGAGATCACCCAAAAGGTACTCTTTCTTAAAGGGGAATTCTGCCACAACGTATATTAAATAACTAGTAATTAGGCATACCATCATCCAAAAGAGAATTACTTGGTAGACTACAAACTAAATTATAAACTCCCCGAGATTGTATGTCCCCTTGGGGTGGAAACTCTATCTTGTTCATATCCCTCCCATAACTATCAGAATGCCTTGCATATGGAAGGTACTCAGTAAATACTTGAAGAAAGATGAGAAAGAAGAAATGAAGGAAGAAGGAAGGAAGGAAGGAAGAAGGAAGACTCATAGGATGATACATTGTCTTGTAAGGAAACATTCTTCCTCTTGTTAGAAGTTCTGGAACCTAAACATCACGTTTAGGAATATGGGGGAAAATGATCCTATCTTTCAGCTGTTTATGGTTCCAGATAGATATCCATATGTGGAGAGGTTGGCATAGAAGAGGTTATACGATGTCTTCCAGGAATATATCATTACCTACACTACTTCAATGGGAATCAGGCCTTATTTGAGACAAAGCAAACACAAATCATTTGAATGTTGTTTCTTTCGAAGTTTGGATCTATGACTATACCCAAATGTAATTTTATGATTTTTTTTGTCAGAATGATTAACAGGCTCCAGAGAGCAAATTTCTATTGACTCTCTAGATCACATTTCAGTTTCTAAACCTATTCATTTTTTTTTTGTCTCTGCTCAAGTTTGGCCATAAACCTGACAATTAGTGCCGTTCTTTTTAGAAAATGATGATAATGATAATGTGCACTTACCTTTGGTTTGGCAGCCCTACCTAGTGGTTAGATTTGAAAGTGAAGTCTTCTGTGTTCTATTCATGATTTCTGAAGGAGATTAGCATCTCATCTAAAATAAGCTCTTACATAATGAGACATTAATGAGTACCATTTAGTGCATTACTGTTACAGGGCATAAAGTAGTAGCCTAGTCTCTTGGAAGAGAGAATGTGCTCCCTGAGTCCCTGACTTGCTTGTAGGGAGTGATTTAAATCCTGGGGAGATTAGAGTATTTTATGGAATGAATTTCCATACATGTTCTAGATTGTTCCAAGGTATCACTGTGTGAAGCCTGAAATTTCCCTGGCAGCAGCAAATTTCTGTTTATTCTGAACTACTTCAGGAGAGAAAGGACTTGATAGAGACTGTTTCACTACATAAATAAAGAAAATGAAGCCTCCTTCTTTTTCTGATAACATGTTAGGTAACCAGCTCCTTTTTGCTATCGTGTAACTAGAATAAAAACCTTCACATTTTATTACTTGAGTTATTACTACTTTCAATCCAGTTTTCAGTGATTGTCACTAATTACTAATAATTGTTATATAGCAACTTCATTGCTTTATTGTACCTTTTAATCTACTTACATGGAGGGACAAAGGCATTTCAAATTTCTTTCATTTGCAAACTTTGTATTTCTAACTTTCTTATACTTGATTAAGTGAATGTTTCATAAAAAATTAAAAGTCCCTTATCACCTAAATTCACAAGCATTTCTTAGAGGCTTATTATAAGTAAGTCACAGAGGATATGCTAGGAATGAAATGGCTCATGCCTTCAAGAAGCTCATATGGTATCATACATTATATGTGTACACAGAAGAGCAAAGATATTGTACATACAAAGAGTTTTTCTTTTTGTTTTTAGAGGGGAATAGGTGAGTGCACTAACTACTGGGAGAATTGAGAGACTTCCTGTGTTAGAGGCAGCTTCCTCAACAAGACTCCTAGTTCTAGTCTGTCTCTCTAATCTGTCCTCCACATAGGTACCAAGATGATCTGTTTAAAGCTCACCACGACCATGCCATTTCCTGGTCCAGGGACCTTCAGTGGTTCACTATTGCCTCTAGAGGAAAATGAAAACTTCTCAGCTTTTGATTTAATACCTTTCATAATTTGACTTCTGCCTATGTTCCAGGCTTATTTGACAGTCCTCTTATTCCTACAATCAGCATTCCTACTCAAATGGCAGAGATGCTAGGCTTTGGGCTTCACATTCAACCTAGGTTTACCCTTTTCCATAGGCCTAGAGCTTTACCTCTTCAGTTCTGCTTATTAAAAGCCTCAGTTTCCTTGAAGGCTTAGCTCATGAGTCACCTTCTTCAGGAAATCTTTCTTGCCCCCAGTGAGGGTTCACTATCATCCCAAATGACTGCAGCTGTACATAGAAATTTATGCATTCTATTTTCCAGTTAAAAGTAAACTCTTTTAGGAAAGAGGTTATTTTACTCATTTTGCCTTTGTGTCTGCAAGGCCTCGTATATATTTAGTGCTTAATAAATGCTGATTGGTTTGGTTCTCTTAGAATTCTTTTGCAGTACATCTTTGTTCTACTTTTGTGGGAACTAATGTCTCCTGGCAAGCAAAGATATAGATTATTGCTTTTGGTACCTACATTTGTGATCTTGAAATTGAGTTAAGATTTTTTCCCCTTGTTTCTGTTGTAAAATAGGATTACAATCTTTCCAAATGATAGGGTCATTGATTTAAAAGTAGAAGAAGGCTTGAAGAATTTCTAGTCTAACTCCTTAATTTATAAATGAGGAAACTGAGACCTTGTGATGTTAAATGATTTTCCCAGAGTCACACAAGTCTCAAGTGACAGAACTAGAATTTGAACCCAGTTCTTCTGACTCCAAACCCCATTATCCTTCCAAAATATCATACATCCTATCATTTTGTTTTATTAACAACTGAAACTCCTGTAACTTCTGTGAATTTTTGAAATTGTTTTAGATTTGGGTTCCTTAATTTTATTAATCACAGATTCATAGAATGTTATAGCTGGGGGAACTTAGAGGTCATCTTCTGTAGTTCTTTCTTTTGATATTTATTTATTCAATTAATATTTATTATTTACTGCTAGGCATTGGGGAAATAAAGAATAAAGAAAGTTTCTTTAAGAAGCTTACATTCTACTGTGGGAAAATAGCATGAAAACATAAATAACAAGCAAAATACGTAGAGAAGGAAATATAAAATATTCTGGGAAGTTGGGAAGAGTATATTGGGAATCAGGAAAAGTAGATTTTACGTGAAGGAAGCTGGAGTTTCTAGCTGTAGAGATAAGCAAAGTGACCATTTCAGACATGAGAGACAATTTGTACAGAAGCACAAAGATCAGGGCTGGAATAGCTGTTACAAGGAATAGCAAGTAGGGCTGTTCTGCCGAAACATAGGGCATACGAGGGATCTAATGAACTGATGAAAAGCTAAGGTGCTGAGGCTTTGAGTCTGGGTGATTTTTCCAAAGGCATGTAGTGAAAAGCAGAACTTGGACTAGAGACCTAGACCTCTTATCTTCATTATTACTATTGTTGTTTGTTGTTATTGTTGCTGTTGTTGTTTTCACTATTCCAGGACTGACTGCCACTGTGATTTCTATGTCTGCTTCACTAATCTATTTTATGTAAAGCATACTACTATTAATAGTAGTTCTAGCAGTAACAAATTACATACATACATATACATATGCATATATATATACACACATTCATAGATACACTCATAAATAGTATATACATATACCTATATACATATGTATGCATATATACATGTACATGTGTGTATTATATATACATATATGCTAGATTTACATATATGTATACATATACTATATATATATATATATATCACTTATGTTAGATATGTGCTATATATGCTTTCTTGACAAACAGACAGATAGATGTGATTATTTCTGGGACTACCAGAAAATATACCCCAAGGTCCTAGGGGAAATTGATCTATTCAGTTTTGGAACCCCTGTCCTGGGCTAAGCTATCTTGATTTGTGAGTGAGTAAGCACAAAAACAGAAATCCCACTATATTTTATCAGGCTCTCACCAATAGACAAGTCCATGGTTCTTTTCCTTTCCAGCCATCAACTACCCTGTCCATTTTGCCATCATGCCTGTCTCTGCCCAAGTACCCTGCTCTATCAGCCCCCAATTCCAACCAGCAATCACTCAGTAATAACATTAACATCATCATACTACCATACTACAATTGTATTGGGAAAGTGGAAAGTGCATATTGACTTCTTTGTGGATCACATCACTATCCTTGTGACTCTCTAGATACTCCCTTACATGGCCACCATTCCTATGTAAGCAATGGTATGCTGGTAAATGTTGAACAACTGGTTCTCAAAAAATATACACACACACACACATATATATATATACATACATATATATATATATATGTATTACTCGCAACACACTTTTAAACCTGATCTGCATTATTAACATTTTTTCTATCATTTTCTTAATTCTAGAAATCAGCAAAACAGCAAATCAAGGCCTGATTTATAGTGTTTGCTAATTTCCACGACATAAATGCTTGCACTGAAAATTTAACAACTGGCCTATGGGATCCTGTTTGACCTGAGTCCAGCACATCCCTGTATTTGTATCTACTGATTAGAATGGAAGTACTTTGAAAACAGGACTGTCTCATTTTTGTATTTTCATTTCCAGCACTTAACATTGCACCTGCCAAATATTTCATGGTTAATAAGTGATTTCTCATTCACTTATTCATAATATATTAAAAAACTGGAAGCCTAGATAATCTTCACTTTATTAAAAAGCTAGCTGGTTTCAGCAATCTTTGGATATATTATAAAATAATTCAAGGTCAAAGATCCTCAATCTCAATCCTTCCTGTTTAGCTCCAGACTTCACATAGCTTTTAACTATGTCTGTTCCTCAATAGTCTAGTGGAAACTCTATTTTTGGAGTTAATTTTCCTTAAGCAGCATTTTAGAGAAATAGAGTCACATATATGGTAGCTCCAGGCTAGAAAATGCTAAATAGTCATCATTATATTGGTAATGAAAGGAAACATTAAGAACAAACAAAAAAATCATAAACTTCTTCCTGTTATAGCCCAAGAAAGGTCTAGAGATCCAGTCACATTGTGAGTAATTGGTAGAGACAGTTCAAATCCATCTCTTCTGATTTAAAAAAAATATGATTTTGCAAAAGAAATTCCTTGCCGTTTAAAATAAAACCAAAGCTATACAGAGCACCCCATTTTCCCAAAAATTGCAGAAAAAACAAATCTTAAAAATTCAAATTTATAGAAATTTATATATAATTCTAAGGATATAAAGTATGTATTTTAAAAAGCAAACCCTAAAGTAAAAGAGTATTCAGTGCTTTTCTTGGAGCAGTTATACAGTGATTTACCTATTGGTAATCATTCAACAAGCCAGGAGTCATACATCTGCTGGTGGTAGGGATGATACGTTTCAAATAGAAGTTAAATCCCAGCAAGAATTGATAAGAAATGCATGTTTCAACAAGTTCAGATACACACCATTCTTCTTTGGATCTTGTTATAAAATGTGTTTTTCACGTCCCCTCTTTGCCTTTCAAATTTATTTCCTAAGTGAGCAGATACAAATCATTGATTAGTCTGAGTTTAATAATACAATGATGCATTTTGTTTTATGTGTGAAGTTTAGTTTGGTTTTTTGTATTGCCCAGAAATGAGATAGAGTGGAAAGAACTCTGGGCTGAATGTTAAGAAGAATCAGATTTCAATTTTGGCCTTGACAGTTGTTATCTATGTGATGCTGAACTATTCATGTGAGTTTTCTAAGCCTCAGTTCTCTCATGTATAAATGGGCATGAGTAAGAATTATTTAATTTTTAAAAATTTTTACCCCCAAGGCTTAACACTATGCCAGGCCTTTAATTCTCTAAATGCTCGTTGGTTGACCAGACTTTCTTGGCTTCAGTTGTCTCCTGTGTAAAATGGGTGCAAGAGCATGAACTTCCGCTTTTGTATTTGTATCCCCAAGTCTTAGCACTGTGCCAGGTCCATCGCAGATGCTTTAAAAATGTTTGTTGATTGACTGGTTGATTTTGTCAATAAAACATTGAATAAATCACAAAATATGGAAATAAAATGTGGAATAATAATAATAATAAAAATGAGATCACAGAATTTTGTGAGCTGTTATGAATGATTGGGAGCAGCTGTAACCTTCAGGAGGTAAGTATTATTCTTATTATTCATCCTAGCATGAAAGTGGCTATATGGGTTCTCAAAAGCAATCCCTGAGGATTACTAGCTCAGGAACTTCCTGCCAGACTGTAAATAATGTGAGTAGGTGAAGTATCTTATATTTGTATGCCATTCAAGAACCAGGCTTCCTAAGTCTGGAAGGACTCATCACCAGTTGATACACTGAGTGAAATTCTTTTGGCCACAATAACTGACAAAGACCATCCCCTAGGTCACTAGGAGCAAACATCTTAAATGGCCAAAATTCTGTTTTATTTTATTTTTTAAATGTTAAAGTAGGAGCTAAAAAACAACATATTTTCTTACCTTCCTTGGTTCTGAAGGGAATTTGAAATAAAATATTTTAAAAATTTCAAACCTGCGATTTTCTTTCCTCCCCCATATCCAAAGCACTGTCAGACATTTTTAGGGATTTAAAAAAAGTCACTGAATATAAGCAATTGAAACCAAAATAAAAAATAAAAATAAAAATCGAACAATCTGAAAAGAAGAATGGTGCAATGAAAAGACAAAATCACACACAAATATGAAGTGAATATATACAAATATATTCAAATAATTTAAATACAAAGTAGCTTGGAAGAGTACTAGGTGTTAGGGTGAGAGATCATCTTATCTAATGCATTCATTTATTTTAGATGAATAAAATGAGTCCAGAGAAATTTACATGATTCGTCCACCATCACCCAGATTTTAAGTAGCAGAGTCAGGACATGACTCCAAGGCTTCTGATTCTACACTCAGTGCTAGTTCCCCTGTCCTATTCTGCTTTGAGTTCCAAAGCAAGTGACAATTTCTAAGGACGGCATCAGCAATGAATGTCTCAGAATAATTCTTTATGAAGTATAATGACTTCAATCTGGTAATCAAATTAAAATCAAATCAACTCTTCCTCTTGCTTAGGTGGTAAAAACTTCAAAATAATAGTTATTTTTTTCCCAAATTTCTATAGTCATTTTTCTTCATTAACTTACAGTTTTTAAAAGAGTTTTGCTTGTTTCTATGACCACTGGCCATAGCTAATCCTAATCTGCTGAGCTGAAAGAGCCTTTTGAGGTCACGAAATCTCATAACCTGAGGGTAAACTACCACAGACTTCCAGGTGATAACAGTGTGGCTCATTAACCAAAAAATGCTGTGCCCGAAAGGCTTAAAAAGATTTCAAGAATATTAAATAAGATACTTATAAAACAAAAATAGTGAAAATATAACTAGGAATGTTTTCCACATGTTTGGGAAGAAGGTGGCCTTGAAGAAGTTGGCCTAATTTTGTCTGGAGAGGAGGCAGCCAAGTCCCCCAGAGAATACAAAGTGGAGGACCACAACAGAAAGTGTGGCAACAGTGATTTTCACATGGACATACTTCCCTTTCCCCATGTTAGTGTTCTGGGACAAAGTACTGTTTAACCCCATGCTGGTTATAGCTACAAGAAAAAAAAAAGAGACAGAAGAAATCTGGTTAAGGTTCTATGTGTGATTCCATGAATCAATCATCATACTAGGCTTTTAAAATTCCATTTTTCAGGCTTTGAAAAAAAGTATTTTTGCCATTGATGCCAAATGTATTACATATGTATAGTCATTTCTCCAATGTGTATGCCTCCCTTTTCTGCAGCTATGGTCATATAGCTGACTTCTATTTTGACATGTCTTATAAATCAGTGACTGTGTATATAGCCATTCTGAAAGATTTTTTCTCCTCCCTGCCTCCTATGAATCAAAATAATACCTACTGTCATTTGTTCATAATCAGCATGAATAGTATAATTAAAATTCAATGAAAGCTGAAGCCCCAGGTAGGAGTTGTGAGAGATAAGCAATTCATATTTAACAGGGAAGTTTAAGCATATTCTCTCTTACTAATTCCTTAAGATGAAGCACTTTGAAATCAGTTCTCCAGTCAAACTTTCATGGAAAGTCCATTCTTAGATGTGTTAGGCAGAAGCAGCCAGGGAACTGAGGTTCATGAACTCTCCTTTCAGGCTACTGGGCAAATTGGAGTATCTCACCAAGTCCTTCTCCTGCCAGGAACCATTTTTCTGCTTCTGGAAATGGAAGATTGGGGAAGGAATAAATCCCATTCATCTCTGCCTTCCTCTTCTTTGCTGTACTCTTTTCTTGTAAAACCAAGGAAGGAAAAATGCAAATAAAAGGGGGGAGATGAACCATTTCATGGCTAGTTTTTATTTAATAAACTACAGGCAAAAGGAAGTGCTTTAGACAAGATTCCATCTCCCCTGCCCCCCCCAACCCTGTCCTCCCCTCCCAATAGACAATCATCCCATTGGATATAGCCAAAGTCACTGGAGACCAGTCAAGTATTACCTGAGCCCTCTCAGCAAGATTCTAGGATCTCTCTCTCTCTCTCTCTCATTCTTTCTTGATATATAGATATCTGTATATACACATACATGCACACACATACATACACATGCATATATATATGCATGCATATATATATATATGTATATATATATATATACACAGAGAGATACACACACAGACACATAGACATATATTCGTAAGGGGTGCCTTATTGACAAAGGTCCATGATCTGTAAACTCCTCAAGTTTATTGTAGCACTCATAAAATTGATTAAGGACTGCTAAATATTTCCTATTCCAGAAAATGAACTAGAGCATCTTGGAGGATAATGATCCAGATACCCAATTCTAGATCATTCTCTGGGAACCAACAGAAGCTCCACAAGTTTTCTATTAGGCATAGTTATTGATTGCCTCCTGAGTCCTAGCAAAATCATGCAGCAGCAGAGTTATGAGCTCCTCTATTTCCTTGGTGACTTAGTATTTTGCATAGTACCTGCCACATAGGAAGTTCTTAACTACTTTTTAACTAACTGTTGAGTGACTAAGTGGAGACTATATTCACCTCCAAATTCATAATTCATTAAGTAAACCTCATTTAACAGAATTTACATAAGCTGCTGCTTACCTTGGTGCTTGTAAAGGCCTGTCTCAACCCAAAACAATTAGTAAACAACAAAGAATAAAATAACAACCAGCAAAGTTCTCTAGTAGATTCCTGAAATATTTCTGACAATGCAAATGGAGCTGTAGGTAAGTTGGCCTTCATCTCTAAGGTAGGACAAGTGGCCTAGCTCAAAACAAACAAACAAACAAACAAAAAAAAACCTCACACTCCAAAGGTATATTGTTATTGTTCATCCTTAGTTTTCTAAGAGGATCGATGACATCGGGGTGATATCTTGACTCGCTAGTGAAATGGATTCAAGTTAAGCATAATTGCACAAAGTTGTCAGCCTCACTCCCTCTGCCAGAGACGTTGAAAGTCTAGTGGCAAGACTAAAGTCAAGATGATCTGAGATGGCCCAGGAGGAAGTGGATGACCTTGGCATCTGATACCTGACCAGGCTCTAAGTGCTCCACAGCTCTGCTTCAGCTACCCTCATGGTCATTAGAATAAATTAATCTCATCCATCCATTTTGAAAAAGGAAGTCTTCACATGCTTGGGGTAGACACCCCTCTAATTCACCAACAGGTTTGAGGCCTACTGGTTGCCCTCAACCTTGTTTAGCCCATCTGCTAATATAGTTTTACTGGATTATGGTTGCTGCACATGGTACAGCTTCTTGGAACCACAGGTGAGAGTTGAGTGGTAAGGTGAATAAGCAGCCCTGAAAAGGGCTCTGCAAGCTGTCATATCAGAGGTGCTAGCCTTCCCTGAACACTCTATATGTCTCCAAAGATACGTAAGCCCCTCCCCCCCAAAGGTATGGGGTTGATTAAAATCAACCCTGTGAATCTTGGATGGCTCCAAAAATGTCATTCATGGCTCAGGATGTTTATCTGAGTCATTTCACCCTCAAGGACCAGTTGGCTATGAATACCTCCTTCAGAAAGCCTTCCCAACCTTAATGGGCACTTCTCTGCTTCCAAATACTAATTGTCTATATCCCTCGTCTGATATTTAAACTATACTGCCTTATATACCCCTAAAGAGATCAATGACAGGAATAAAGTTCCTATATATGCTAAAATATATGTATTTCATTAGCATCACTTTTATTAATAGTACCATATTTTTGTGGTAGAAAAATGCAGGTAATACAGTAGTTTCCACTGATTGTAAAATATCATTCTATAAGAAGAAACAACAAATATGAGTGTAGCTGGGTTTTGCTAACCCACATGTAGGGATTTTACATATAAAAACTATCGTGGAGTGTGGATATGATGCAGGGTGCAAGCAGTTCTCTCTCAGGTTCTCTTGGTATCACACAGCTCATCCTATGTCAAAAATCAAAATCCACACAGCTCATTCTGTTACTGAGGTCAAAAATTAACTAGAGGATATGAATGAGAATTATCTCAGAGTACTTCAACATCAAACTCTTACATTAATTAATTTCTTTCATTAATTAATTAGCTCTGATCCCATCCCCAGTTTATTAAAAATAATGGATAAATCTCTTTTCCCAATATACTCTTTCCTCTCCTCTTTATCTTGTCTCTCAGTCTCAAATCCCAGACTGGCAGGCTTCGACCAGCATAAATGTTACCAATCCTATAATTTATTAATAATAACAAATACTCTAAGAAATAGATAAATATTTCAACTATGGGCTGAGAAAAAGGTCACAACTAGCATCACCTCTGTGCTCTTCTAAAATAAGGAAAAAGTAGTTTTTGACTAGAACCCTTGCCAGTTGCTACAGTTATTGTCTGTGAAAAAAAAAAAAACAAAACACTAGAATCATAGTCCAAGAATTCAAATCTTTCTGGATGTCAGTATTTTCCCCCTCAGGAATTCTCCATAGAAAATCTTCTTAGGAGAATGAGCCAGATAGTTCTCTGAAAATATCTCTCTCCACACTTTCTTTTGAAGATGATAATTCTCTACATGTTTCTTCAGGAAAAAAAAGTTCTCTGAGTCTTCTCTCACTGTTGCATTTTGCCTATCAAAAATAATAGTTAAAAGGAGAGTGTCCAGGATTCTATTCTGTCTCTATTTATGGCATCATAACTAGAACCAAACTTGTTTGTCAGGAGTTATTTAAACTAGGGTTACTTTAGTGAGTCAAAGAAACATTGTGGTGGTGAAGAAATGGAATTTAAGGGGATGCCCATCAATTGGGGAATGGCTAAACAAGTTGTGGTATATGAATGTAATGGAATACTATTGTGCTATAAGAAATGATGAGGAAGTAGACTTCAGAAAAACCTGTAAAGACTTGTATGGACTGTTGCTGAGTGAAGTGAGCAGAACCAGGAGAACATTGTACACAGTAACAGTCACCTTGCATGATGACTAACTTTGATAGACTTAGCCCTTCTCAGCAATGCAACGATCTAAGACATCTCCAAAAGTCTCATGATGGAAAATGCTATTCACATCCAGAGAAAGAACTATGGAGTTTGAATGCAGATTGAAGCATACTATTTGCTCTTTTTTTTTCTTCTATTTTGTTTTGTTTACTCTTTCTTGTGGTTCCTCCTATTGGTTCTAATTCTTCCTTACAACATGACTAATGTGAAAATATGTTTAATAGGAATGTATATATAGAACCTATATCATTGCACACCATCTTAGGGAAGGAGGAGGGGAGGGAGGGGAAGAAAAATTTAAAACTCAAAAGCATATGGAAGTGATTGTTTAAACTATCAATAAAGTAATAAAAAATAGAAAAAAAAGAAACATTGGAAAACTTGTAAGTACCGATTCAGAATGAGGTAAACAGAAACAGGAAAACAATATACATTATAAATATGCACATACATAATGTGTATGAGACAAAAATTCAGTAAAGGAAAATCAAATGCTAATTAATTACAATAACCAACTTTATAACTGGAGAAGAAATAAGGAAATTAACTATTCTCCTTTAGTTAAAGAGATGAGAAATTATGGATATAGAATATAGTATTTATATATTGTCAGACACATTAGCTTTTTTGTTTGGTTTTGCTCAGCTTTTTTCCTTTGTTGAAAGGGGAGGCTCTTCAGGGTAGGTTTAAGGAAGAGGGAAATATTTGGAAATGACTGATGTGTAAACAAAAGTTCTCAAAAGTACTTTAAAATAACTTGTTTAAATAAATAAAATTCCTTACACTATATTAACCATTGCATTTTGATGTATATACAGATAGGTACCAATTAATACACATAATGAATCCAGTGAAATAGTCTCATCATTCAAATTCACATTGTTT
>NW_020951957.1:7240564-7341820 GCF_900497805.2 Vombatus ursinus | reverse complement strand
TTTTCAGTCATTAACATTTAAAGAGGAATAGTATCAAATTGAGGAAGAGTTTATTTCCAAAATAATTTGTCCTGATCAAATCATATAGAGGGTACTATGTTCAGTTCTTTGTTGCTACATTTAGGAAAAGCAAAGACAAATGGGAACATGTATTGAAGAGAAGAAAAATAAGAGAACAGTGGATAAAAGTCCATGCAAGGATCTTGTAAAGGAACTTGGAATATGTAATATAGGAAAGAGAAGATTTAGGAATGCCATCATAACAGTTTTCAAATAATTGAAAGTTTCTCATGGGGAAGAATGATTAGTTTTAGTCTTTTTTTTTACCCTAGACGGAAGAATGAGGAGCAAGATAGTGGATCTCTAAGCCAAACAGGGTGAACCTTGATATATGGGGAAAAAATTCCTAGGGATTAAATTTATCCAAAAGTAACAATGGTCTACCTTGGGTAGGGTCTTCCTCACCGGAGTTTTTCAAGTGCAGCAAATCTGCACTTGAATGATCATTGTTAGATATATTGTAGAGGGGATTCTAGTTCAGTTATGAATTGAAACAGATGGTCTTCCTGGTCCTTTTCATCTTTGAGCTTGTATGATTTTCTGGCTTTGCAGCTTTAGGGTAATACTAAACCCTATAATCATAGCGAGCATTGGTTACTGAGAAGTAACGTCTCTCTGAAGTATCTGAGCAATTCTTAGACAATAATATATGAATAATCAGGACATCTTATTTAACAAGAATTAAAAAAATAAAACTCAATCTGGGAACTTGGGCCTCATCTCACTATTCTTACCTTCCCATTTTCTTCTGGTTGTGCAAGATTATATCTACTTTAAATTATTCTCCAATGATTCAAATAGTTATAAGAAATGATTCACAAGACAATCCGACACATACATCCATCAATTTCCACCAATTCATTTGTTCATTCATTCATGTGACTGTAGAATTTAGAGCTAAGAGGGACCTTGTGAGACATCTACACATATAGATGTGCTTATGTGTGCTCTGATCCTTTCATTTTCTAAATGGGAGAACCAAACCCCCAAAAGGTCAGCTGACTTGTCCAAGGTCACACAAATACAATCTAACCCAATAGACATTTATTAACCAATAAAGAGATGGTAAGGAATCTTGTGCCCTAGCATGAGGTGCAGCTGCCCAAAAGGCAGGAATCTGAGCTCCTGCCTTGTTTCTCTGGGATAAATAAGTTGATTAGTGGATAGAGTACTGGGTTTGGAATCAGAAAATCTCATCTTTATGAGTTCTAATCCAGCTTCAAATACTTTCTAGCTGTGTAGCCCTGGGTAAGTCACTTAACCTAGCTTGCTTCAGTTTTTTCACTTGTTAAAAGAGCTGGAGAAGAAAATGGCAAACCATTTTAGTATCTTTGCCAAGATAGCTCCCAAACAAGTCATGGAGAATTGGACAGAACTGAAACAACTGAAAAACCACAACTTATTTCTCTTCTGTAAGCTCCTATCAACCTGACCTCCTGCTGACCAAGACATGATCTCCTCTATTTGTGACTTTATTACTGCTGTTGACCACATCATCCTATTGCATTATGCATTATGACCATTCAGTCAGCCTTTAATAATTGCCTGTATTGGGCAGCCAGTGAGAGAGATACTGAAGAGAGACGTGGAATTAAAAGCAGACGTCGTCCTTACCTTCTTGGAGCTTATAGTCTCTTAGTTTTCCTGTGTGTTCACAAAATGAATGCTTTTTATATTATGAAGGGAAATATCATTACTTGGAACCTTTGGGTTAACAATCATTGAAGGCAGAAAAAAATCAAATCAAAAAGACAATCTTCATATTGAAGATCTAATGTAATTTAGTACACAATGATGATCTTTAGAGCTCCTCTTTTCTTCCTATGCCGCTATGTGGCACAGTGGAACAAGTGCTGGGGCTTGCAGTTAGAAAAACCTAAGTTCAAATCCAACCTCAGACTCTTACTAGCTATGTGAACCTGGATAACTCATTTATCTTTGTTTACCTCAGTTTTCTCAACTGTCAAATGGGGATAATTATAGGACCTAATGCCCTATAGGACTGTTGTAAGGATCAAATAAATAATACTTGGGAAGCACTTAGCACAGTGCCTGACACATAGCAGGGTGCTATGTAAATGTTTATTCCCTTCCCCCTTCCTATGCTCTGAATAACAGAAACAGACTGAATAAGAGTAGAGGATTCTGGCTCCAAATATCTGATTTCTTTCCTCTTTTGGCCCAATCAAATCAGCTGCCAACAAAAGTTGATAACTCCTTTCCATAACATTGGGACTGTATACTACATCTCCATCCCTATCTCCACCATCTTAGGGGTGATTAAAATGAACATGTTGTGAAAATGTATAGGCCTTTTCTTTACTAAGACTTCAATTTTAAAATCACGAAGGACAAGAGTCTCAGAGAAACTTCCTTAACTTGTAGAGCAATTTAATATTCTTAACTAGATGAAAAAGGCAAACAGTAAGATGTTTACCTATCTTTGATTTTCCTCTCCCCTTCCCACATTGGAAATGAAAATATTTAAAGGGTGCCTATCTTATACTATTTCCAATGAGTATATCTGTAATTAAAACATGTTTCTACATGAACCCAGAGTGAATTGTTTACTTTGTTGTTTCTGACTTACTTTATCCTCTCCGGTATACAAATTTACTTTTGATAGGCAGTACTGCATAGTGTGTAAAATGATGGACAAAGAGAAAGAAAAATCTGGCTTTGAATCTCTGAAGTCAGGATGACCTGAGTTTAAAATCTGCCTATGGCCTTTATGATCTGGTGAGCCTGGTCAAGTCACTCAACCTCTCTTTGCCTCAATTTCCACATCATAAAATGGGACTGTCTAGCAGGGTTGTTGTGAGCAACAAATGAAATAATATATGTAAAGTACTTTAAAAACTATAGAGCTCTAAGTGTTAGTCATGCTTTGGGTAAGTCACTTAACCTCTTTGAGCCTCAGTTTCCACATCTGTGAAATGGAGACAACTGTAACTTTAGTATCTATTTCACAAGATTCTTGTAAGATTTTAATAAAGTACTATACACAATTTGCAAACTTTAAAGTGTTATTTAAATGCCAGTTTTATTTGTTTTAACAATAAACCAATGGGGATTAATAATACCAGAAAACTTTCTCATAATACTGAATTCATCTGGCCCTCTGCCCCTTTGAGATACTAATATCAAAAGAATATTTGTCACAATGTAGGCAAAATATTTAATTAAATGTTAATTTGGGTTTTCAGATTTGAAAAAAAGTTTCTAGGATCTATATAAACAAAATAAGTTAGAATGAATTCAATTATAGTATAAATGGTATTCCATTCTTAAAGAAATGAAATGCTAAGTAACTTTCACACAGGATGTTGGTGACATCCTTATGACTATAAAGCCCTGCTCTCTGTCTTTGCCTATTGCATTTCCATCCATTCTTTAAAAACCAACACAAATACCACCCTCTCCAGGGAAATTTCCATGATCCTGTTGGATAAAAAATATCTTTCCTTAGTCAACAACTCTTGTGTTTAATCAACAAGTTTCAAAGTATAAAAAAGAAAAAAAAAAGAATGTCCTTCCCTCTCAGAACTTACAAAATGCTTTATTTTATAGTTCTAATATGCTTATCATGAAATAGTGTGTCTTATAGCTATTTCTCTTGGTGTCCTTTACTCTTTATTGGATTGTAAGGTCCTTGAAGGGAAGGATTATGTCTTCTTGAAACTTTGTATATCTCTCATCGACTAACACAGCACTGCTCACACTTCATTATGGACTGATTTGTAATTCTGTTCATGTGGGTTAATCCCTCAACTGACCCAGAATTCAGTCATTTTGTAACTTAATAGATAGTCTTTGAAAGATGGTGTGACTGTGGTCACTCACATAGATATCCTGCTGTCCCACTCTCCCAACATTCAGTCTCTCTTCATCTCTTTTCTGGACTGTTGTGATCTCTTCCTAATTGGTCTCATTGCTTGCCAGCTCCCTCCTCATCAATACACCCTCCACATGATATTTCTAAAGCAAAGTTCTGTCAATATAACTTCCTGCTCAAAAAGCTTAAGTGGCTCCCTATTGCCTCTAAAATAAAATGCAAATTTCCATTCGGCTTTAAAGATCTTCATAATGTAGCTTCATTCTACCTTTACAAATTTATTGTAAATGACTACCTCTCCCGCAATTTACTTTCTTCCTAAACTGGCTTACTTGGTGTTTATATTCCTTTGGACATAGCACCCACGTGTAAGGGCATAACTCTACTTTGCAAAAGCATCTTGGGGTTTGGGAGCTATATATTTTTTTCTTTCCTACTTATTTGTTGTGCTCCCCCTTCCCCCATCCCAACTGGGAAAATTAACTCTGTTATATACAGCTCTGGAAAAAGCAGGCTTTGACAAAGCCCATCGGGATTCAAATGGAGCTACATGATTATGCCTTTAAAGCCAAATCACTCTGGCTGTCACTAATTGGCCAATAATAGGTCCCAGCCCAAGGCTCACATGCTTGTTTTGACTGCTTAAAGTGACTTTAAATAGCAACTGTTTCAGTTCTAGCCTGAAACTCTGAGGGTCTTCCCCTCCCTGATGGATTCTTTTGTGAAGGCAAACTAAGCCATCTTTTGCCACAGTTCTTACCTAGTCTTTAAAAGTACCTCAGAAGAAATTTGAGATATGCAAACTTAGAGATTCTACCCCAAACATTCACATAGACTATTTGTGCCTGAACTGTGATAGAGCATAGTCACAGTCAGACACATTGTAACCTAACTCTAACATAGTGATATCATTTTGACTGTAACCAGAATATAACATACTTTTTACAGTGCCCCAGTCATTGATGCAAGACTCCTGGAGTCTTGCAATGGAGCCTGACATCCATTGATTAGGCAAAAAGAACCAGAAGCAAATAAGGACTAGAAATATTTGAATGGCATATTGAAATGGTAAGCAATTAAATGGAATGGACCCCAAAGTTTGACCTATCAGCTTTGACTATTGTCTTTACACAATTCTGATTCTTAAAAATAGTATTCACTGAAGGGAAGCAATAGTAAATTTAAAAGCATATCTGAGAAGCTTTGCATTGCTCATCAACTTAAAAAATCATATTCTATAAAATAAAATGAGAATTCTTATTGGCATAGAAAACAATGTCTCACTAAAAGTGAAAAAGAAAACATGAAACTGGGATGCAAAAGGAGGAAGGGATGGATGTAGGTATTTGCTCATGATGATACCATTAAATTCAATTCAAGAAACATCTATTAAGTGACTATCGTATGTCAGGTATCTTTCCAGGAGCTAGAAATAGAAATAGAGGTATAGAAGCAGGGTCAACAAAACAAAACAATCCCTACCCTCGAGGAACTTACATTATTCTGGGAGTTCCAGAGGAAAGGGATGGTAGAATACGTATACCGAAGAGGAGTCAGTGTAGAAGGCAGAGGCTTCTAATTTGGAATTAAAAACATTCTAGCTATGTGACCTTTGGCAAGTCACCTAACTTCTCTGTGCCTCAATTTTCTCAACTGTAAAATGAATCAGTTACCCTAATAACATCTAGCTCACAGGATTGTTGTAGGGATAAAATGAGTTAGTAAAGTGCTTTGCAAATCTTTAAGTCATATATGAATGTTATTTTACAAATTATTATTTGCACACTAAGCATAAAGTAAATGTGTAAGCCCATAGTAACAATAATACTCACATTTCTGAAGGGCTGTAAAGTTTACAAAATGTTTTTCTGACAACTCTGTGAGATAGGAGCAGATAGAGTTAATATCTTCTCAACTCACTCTTTGATAGATGAGAAAACAGAATCAGAGAGGAAAATTGACTTGCCCAGGGTTGAATAGAGAATACTAGAATCAGGTTTAGAACCCTGACCTCTCTTTACTCTAGGTACAATTCATTCCACTATGCCCTGATTTGTCTCAGTAAGAGCAAAATACATGTTTGTTTACTGAATGAATGAATGAATGAATGGTCACCAGAATGGACACAGCTGTCTAGACCTCTTTTAATCTTAAGATTGGATCACAAAATTTAAATCATTTAAAAAGCCTAAAATGGATGAATTAATTTTTTTATGAATTAAAAATTTTAAATTAAAAGGCAGTTATTCATGAACAATATTGACAGATGCTTGAATATATAAACAAGGGAAGAAAATGTGTCACTATAATGTATAGCAAGTATTATTGTTATTATTCGATTAGAAAGGGTGTTTGTAGTTGTTGTTTCATTGGTTTTTTTAGTCATGTCTGACTCTGTGATCCCACTTGGGATATCCTTGGTGAAGATACTGGAGTGGTTTGCCATTTCTTCCTCCAGCTCATTTTACAAATGAGGAACTGAGGCAAACAGGGTCAAATGACTTGTCCAGGGTCACACAACTAGTAAGTGTCTGATGCCAGATTTGAACTCAGGAAGCTGAGTCTTCCTGACTCCAGATCCAAAGTTCTATCCACTGTGACACCTAGCTACCCTTGGGAAGAGTATCAAGAACAAGTATTTCCTTAACAAAATAGCAATAATAATAATAATGATAGCTGACATTTAGATAGAGTGTTAAAGTTTGCAAAGTGCTCTATGGATTACATCATTTGAACCTAATAGCACCCCTATGGGATGGGTGACATTGTTATTCACGTTTTACAAATGAGTCAACTGAGGAGACTCAGAGGAGTTTAATGACTTGTACAGTTACTTAACTAACAAGTGCCTGAAGAAGTATTTGAATCGATGTCTTAAAGTACAGTTCATTACCCGGTCTATACAACGCTGCTTCTCTAGGGGGAAGTATGTGTAAACTGCCTCCAAATTTTAGCTTAGTAAACCTCTACCTTAATAAAGTTGCCTTGGAACAACATTGAAAGATTACATGGCTATGTTGCTTCTTACAGGAGGATTACCACCTTGATGATTGTGTTAGTTTAGTTGCAAATGGTCTCTAATATTAACAATCTGACTTTAATATTTCCATCCTTTAAGTCTCCAAACATTTTTAGTGACCTTTTTGGTGACCGAGTATGAATGATAATGATGACTGAAATAATACAGTGACTTAAGGTTTGTAAAGCACATTCCATACATTATCTGATTGCAGCTGACAGCAGCCCCATAAGGTAGGTTCCTAATCTATTAAGTATTATTATTTCCATTTGGCAGTCTAGAAAAGTGAATCTGAGTCCTTAAATGACAGCTACTCAGTGTCAGAGGAAGGATATGAACCTAAGTCATGCCAACTCCAAGTCTAGTATACTAAGCTTCCTTTTTAGAATAAACTGCTAAGAAATTGGATTTCTATTTCCATTTTATAAAAGTGGCTTCAAATATCATAAAGTCTAGAAGAAAATGCATCCATACAGCTATTATTTCTAAATAGTATGATAATTTCTTTTAGAATGAATGAGTCCACAGGTAAATTTTTATGGGTTGTAAGATATGGAAAGATGAAAACACAAATAAGAAACAGAAGACACAGGACAGTCTAATAATTTCTTGCTTATCACAACCTAAAGGAAATTTGTCAAGGTTAGGAGGATTTTAATGGGTATTTGCTTTGCACAAACTACAGTCTTCAGAAAGTAAGACATTAGTGTGCAGGAATTTTATGTTACACTTCTGTTTTCCAACTCTGAAACCAATTTTCCCTTTGGTACTAATTATACATCCTCTTGGACACATATAAACCCTGACTATATAACTGTAGGGTACAGAGAGGAAGAGAATTGGGCCAAGTATGTAAAGAAATGAATCTTTAGGGGATCTGGGAAATACAATAAAATTCCTGCCAAAACATGAACACTATACATTTTTACTGCCCTTATATCAGAAATCATTCTATTGATCTAATAAGTTTTACTAAAATAATATGTTAAAAGCTCCAGGTAGAAAACTCCATGATTAATTTTTTTCCCTAGGTTTCAATATGCATATTCATTTTATATACAATAAATGAAGAAAATTGCAAGGGAAGTCATTATTTCTGTCTACATTACCTACCTGGGCACTATTTTCTCAACTTGAATTAAATTATAGAAAATTATATACAGGGTGACAGGCACAGAACAGTCACTAACTGAAAGCTGAGTTCAGCTCTGACCTTTATCTTTTAAAGTGATAACTCTCCAAAATTGTGAAAAGGTTAACTAATCCCTTCAAAGGTCACCTGTCTTTAAACAAGCTACAGTATATAAAATCTTTTTTGGCTATTGTAGAACAATTCATCAATATCTCATTACAATATCACTGTTTCTTTCTGGGGGCTTTAATGTTTTCTTTTCAGATTAATTTCCTTTTATTTTCCTTACTATAAAAATGAACTTACTTTCAAGTCAATGAAAAGATGATTAGGGGTGATAATGGGAGCCCCTAATCTATTTGGGGCTAATCTATCTAATCTATTTGATGAGCCCCCCAATCAATGTGATGAGATTGCAAGGAATGGACCTTAGCCAATAGGCATCTCTCAAGGAAACATAGATATACTTCCACCACTCCCCCACCTCAACCAAGAGTAGAAAATAGAGACTGGCAGGACAAAGACATTGTGGGCTGCCCATACATGCTCAGGTGACCTGAATTGGGGGAATAACAGATTTTCACCTCCTTTTTACCTTCTGCCTAGCTGCTTTCTTTATGAATAGAAGTAAAGATAAAACATCCCTGAGAAGGAAGATTCCATGCAAATTTGAGTATTCTCAAAAGATAGTTCCTTAGTTTAAGAGTGAGATGCCAGCCTACTAAAAGGCAAAAATTCCTCAAAAGCTTTTTCTTGGAAAATAAAGAGGATTCTCAGGAGTTTTCACTGGAACCAGAGGACTAAAGTAATGCCATGAGGCAGAGAAAGAGGGCAAGAGGAGAATAAGGGATTTGAATTTTATCTATCTTTCTGTCTATGGAATTGTTTGGAAAGTGCGGGCCTGAAGTAAAAGGAGAATATTTGTTCAGCAGTCCTCTATAGGGCCTCCATCTTCTGACAAGTTTAAGGATAATGGACTGAATGCTCTATGTTCCTGTATTCATTCACTAACTCTTATGAGTTCTTTGTAACATATATTTTCTTTAGTGTATTAAGTATAGGCTATCCTATATCTCATACTCAATGCTCATATTGTACTGTTCTAATGCAAAAGCTGGGAACCCACTTTTGGGGAGCCAGAAATAAAACATGCCTAAGCTTTCTTTTACAGACTTTTCCCAGAGAAAAACTGGGGTTGGGACATTAGGCAAGAAGAGAAAACTCACCATTTGGTATTAGCATTAAGCATTGACCTGATCTGTGTAAGCAAAACAGTGCAAACAAACACAGATATATAGTAGGAGTAATATTGCTTCCTGGAGTCTTGACATGGCTTCTGGGTTAGCTTTTCTTAAGATCCTAGCCATGAAAGTTAGTCTAGTTTTTCCTTAAAAAGCATTGAAACTGTCCTTGAATTTTGATTGGATCAGGGGCTGAGACTTGGGCTTCCTGGTCACCTAAAAGTATAAAAGAGTACTGCTGCTGGGCAGTCAGGGACCTTCAGACAAGAGGCCCACAACCTCTCAAGCTGACTAGATTCATAAAAACCACAAGGCTTGTTCCACCTGAGTTAAGTAGCATGCCCATGTTGAGTATCATTTCTATTCTATATCTAAGTAAACCTTTTGTTAAATGTTAGACATCTATGATGTTCTTATTTCATTCCAGTTCCAAACCAGGAGCTTAATAATAATAACATTTTAAAGAGAGTCTATTATGTGTCAGGCATTGTGCTATGTGCTTTACAATTATTATCTTATTTGATCCTCATAACAAGCTAGGGTGGTAGGTGCTATTGTGCTATTATTATCCCCATTTTACAGATGAGGAAACAGATGCACGTATCCATCACGTAAATGACTTGCCCAGGACCACATAGCTAGTAAGTAAGTGTCTGAGGCTAAATTTGAACACAGGTCTTCCTGACAACAGTCCCAGAACTCTATCCACTGAGCCATCTATCTGCACAATAATGTTGTGAAGCAGATCACCCACTATGAAGGGATGCTATAAGGTGTATTCAAAGGATAGTGAGCAAACCAATCAGTATGAAGTAACAAGTTGTGTTTGAAAAAAAGTTGAGAATAAGTTTGAAAAGACAGTTTGGGGGCAGAAAAGTCTTGAAAGCCAGGCTTCGACATTTAGACTTTATTCTGTGTGCAAATGTGGTGGGGTAGGTATACTCACATATACAAACAAGCCCTGTTATATAGAGGACATTTCCTCTATGCTTATGCAACAGTCTCCGCTGTGGACCATAGAATAGGAAATATAAATGGTGGATACCAGTTGCTACCCTGGTACCTATCTGTATCCTTACTTCTTAGAGCCTTGGCCCAAGTTTGTTTATTGATTCCATCTAGAGTTTAAAATGAAATATCATTTTCAAGTAAAACTTCATAAATTTATCAAAGTTTACTCATATCTTCCCTACCCCATTTTCCTTGAACGTTCTTATTTCCTTCCCAATTTTGTGTCACAAAAGTAAAATACATTTATATTATAAAACAAAGTAAATTTGTTGTGTAGAATTAGATATTTGATGATATAGTATTAGAACTCTTAAGTAGCTATTGATTATGGCATCCTAACCCCCAAATCTGTTCAGAACTTTCCTTTTGCCAGGGCAACGGACACTCTGAGAGGCCCTTTGAAGAGGACAGCTATTGGCCATTCTATGCAATATCACAGTCATCAGATGAGAAATAGTCTTACCATGTGGTGAGTAGTTTATAAGATCATAGATTTAGAGCTCGAATGGACTATAAAGGCCATTGTATTCCATTCCCTCATTTTACAGTCTTGCTCAGGAAGATAGTTAACTGCCTCCATTAGAACCACTATGGCAGCTAGGTGGCACAGTGAATAGAGTGCAGGGACTGGAGTCAAGAAGACTCATCTTTATGAGTTCAAATCTGGCCTCAGATACTTACTAGCTATGTGACCCCAGGCAAGTCACTTAATCCTGTTTGCCTCAGTTTCCTCATTTGTAAAAGGAGCTGGAGAAGGAAATGGCAAACCACTCCAGTGTCTTTGCCAAAGAAAACTTCAAATGGGGTCACGAAGAATTGGGCATGACTAAAATGACTAAACAACAAAAGGAGTCAGTACTTCCTTGTTGTTTATTATAATCCAGAGATCACTAATGGTCCCCTCAGAAGCGTATGACATGATCCTGAGTTACTCCCGTAGTTGAGTGCATGCTGCAAACTCACCATGCATGTTGTATCTCGGTTGGAGTTTTCCATATATCCTGGTGGCATGTGGCTCACCTCGTAGATTATATAGTCTAGCCCTAAATTCTACATGCCCAAAAGGGGGAAGTTTCCCTTGCTCTTTTGTCACGGAGAAAGTAATTTCCACTCTAAAACTTTTGTTCAAGAGGCTTATTGCTCATGTCATTTCTTTCTGGTAGTCCTCACTGCTCTGGTTGTATTTATGTGGTGACTTGGTGTTGCTCTCTTGTGTGGTTCCCCAGCCTGATGAGATAAAGTAATCCAATCTCTTGGTTTTAAATGTACTCTTCTCAAAAATTAACTACCTTCCATTGCTTTACTTTTGGGCAGCTAGGTGGCACAATGGATAGATTGCTGGGCCTAGAGTCAAGAAGATTCTTCTTCCTGATTTCAAATCCAGCCTCAGACACTTACTAGCTATGGGACTCTGGGCAAGTCACTTAACCATTTTTTCCTCATTTCCTCATCTGTAAAGTGAGCTGGAGAAGAAAATGGTGATACAAAAAAAAATAATAATCCCAAATGGAATCACTAAGAGTCAGACATGACTGAAAACAACTGACCAACAACAAAAATTTCTTTACTTAACACAATTGTGGTAATTCCTCTTAATGTCCTGTATTTCTCTTTCTTATCTAGCATACAGGTAGACATTATATGGGTATAGAATGGAAAAGATAAGCTTGTCCAAGTTAGTATTACATAGTGGAGAACCATAAAAGAGAATTAGCAGGGTAGTGTCACAAATAGGTGCTATTGTAGGATATTAATCTGTCAATGCATAAATGATAGATTTGAGAAGAACTATCTAGGGAAGGGAAAATAATCAGGGACTGGCCTATAATAGTGGTACTAAGTATCAAAATATAAGAACAGATTCAAGATACATTACAAAGGAAAGATTAATAAAAATTAGTGACTGAATATAGGGGCATAAGTTCTGGGTTCTGAATTATAATTCTGAGCTAGATTATGAGCCAATGTGATTTGGGGAATGATGAGCCGTCTTATTTATGTAAATAGAGAATTAAGGAGGGAGAAGTGGGTTTTGAAGGGAAGATGATGGGTTCAGATTTGGATATATTGAGTTTGAGGTGATTGTGAGAAATGATGAGAGGTGAGAGCTAGAGACAGATTTAAAATTACAGATGAGACCTGAATTTATAAAAAATGTATAAAATTCCCAAAAGAAAATGAATATAAAAAAAGAGAGGGCTGAAGATAGAACATGGCATAACACACACAATGAGGTGTCAAGAGCAAGGAAAGAAGACACAAGGAGGTCAAAGAGGTCAAAGAATCAGGATGGGGAGGAAGACCACAAAAAGCAAGATAAAAGGGCTTCAGAAACTGTGAAATATTACAGAGAGTTTCTTACTGGGCAAGGAAAAAAATGGGAGCAGATCTCTTTAATTTCATAGTTTTTCTCTTCTCCAATTTGTCAGTTAGCCATTGGTAGGATAACTTTCAAGTTTTTTCTCTTCTCTTCATTTCCCTCCAAGTGAAAACTCAGTTGATTTCTTTCATGGCATGCTTTTTACTAAGCATTTGAAGAACATATTGTAGGGTAATGTAATATAGGGCAAAGTAGACTAGGGTAGGGTAGAGTATGGGAATATAGTTGGATCTGGAGTCAGAAGACAGTTTAGATTCTGGCTCTTCAACTTATGACTGTTTGAAACCTTGGCCAAAGTCCTTTTACACTTTTGACTTGCTTTCTTTATAAGTGAAGTGAGGACTCAACTAGGTGTTTCATTCTTCTATGATTCTAGTATCAGATGAAATATCATGACCAAAACCCAGTACCTGAGGAAGAAATGCAAAGATGGAAGAATCCATGACTTACCATTTTAGTGTGTTTTTATGTCTTCTAATCTGGAGAGAATTTGTTATTGCAGTGGTTTATTAACTGACTCTTTCTTCTTTAGGAATTCCAGAAAGAAGGGCCAAAGCATGGTTCCCGGAAGGAGAAAATAGAAGGGAGAGAACTAGTAAGCATCAGCTTTAAAGCAAAAACAAAAGTTCTAAATGAGTGACAACTCTTGGAAGTAGGGGAGTAGGAGGGAGTAGGAGGAATTTAATACTCTGATGACCTTAGACTCTAACATTAAGCTTGATCAGCTTTGGGAATGTTGCTAATCCATTGACCTTGTTACAGGTGCATCATTAAAAGAATCATCCCGAAAAAGTCAGCTACTGTTTTATTTTTTTCTCCTCCTTTTAGTTCATATTGATCTAGGGTTCCTCTGACTTTCGTTTGTTATGAATTTTAAAATGCCTAAGGATAATTTTCAAAGACCTCTTTTTCTAATGTGTATGATCATTATGAGAAACAAATAAAATAAATGAAAATCTCAGTTACAAAGTGTAAAATTTGATTCACCCCTACACAGAAAACTTGCAATCTCCTCAGCACGGGGCAACTCACCATGTGAAAAGTCCCTTAACTAATTGAGATCACAACTTTTATGACTTTAATAGATAAGTTCTAGGGATTTGCATGAGGAATATAGATGTTCAATGACTTACCTAAGTTTACTAGGTAACAAAAGGTAACAAGTATCAGAAATAAGATTTGATTATAAAATTATAAAATTACCCTGCCATGCCAAACTACCTTTTATACTTAACTCAAAATTGATTTTTTAAAAAAATCTCAATTGACAATGTAAATTATTATTAATATTACTGTTGACAGAATGGAAATAAATAAGGTAAACCAGCACTAGAGTTTCTGTATTTCTAACTTTTTTTGTCATTCAAAACTACTGCATACTCAACTAGTAGCATAGACTTGGTTCCTTTCTTTGTAATATTCAGTCATGACCTATCTTTATGTTTTCCCTATGGTCTTTACTGAACATTGTACCTCAGTTTCTAGAACTGTCACTACCCAATTTCTTATTTAGGAGAAATCCAGTTGACTGTTGAAAGAGACCATGTCTGCTTTTTTCCCCCCCAGACATCAAATAAAACAGTATAATAACAAAATGAAATGTGTGATAAAACCAATTTCAAATCTACATGGGAATCCTTTTGAATTAGAAAAAGTGCTGAACAAATGAGCAAATGTATTACATGTTTTAATATTGTGTCATCTCTATTCCATTGTATACCAGTGATAACCTTTTACAATTACCAAGCTTCTAGAATTTTAAAAAAAAGTAATACATTGCCAAGACAATGATATTAAACAGTCTAAATCCTCTTATTTTAATTATAATATTTTGGATGGAATTTTTTTTTTCCATTGGAATTTACCTACCTTAACACATGAGAATTTGAGCATGATTAGAGAAAAGGCTCTTTCATTGGCCTTTATATATGAACCAGTGTGGTGCTTGCTTCTAATATGTGGGGCTTATATAGCTTAGGATATATTCCAGTTATATAGAAGAGGATGAGTACTGAACCCTTTCATTGCCACTTATTATCTATGTGACCTCAAACAAGTAGCTTCTCATATCTCTATGCCTCAAATGAGGGTATTGAACTAGAACTCTTTTGGGGGGATAAGAGGAATAAGTATTTATATAGTGCCTACTATGCTCAGTGCTTTATAAATATCATCTCATTTGATCCTGACCACAACCTTTTGAGGTAGGTGATATTATTATCCTCATTTTACAAGTGAGGAAACTGAGGCAAACAGTGGTTAATTTACTTGCCCAGGGTCACATAGCTAGTAAGTATCAGAGGCCAAATTTAAATTCAGGTCTTTCTCACTCCAGGCCTTTCTCACTCCAGGCCTACACTCTATCCATTGTACATCCTATCTTCCTCAAAGTAATCTCTAAGGACTTTGCCAATTCACATATTCTGTATTTCTGGGAAGTAAAGTTTTACTTTTGCAGTTTATAAGGTAAATTTGTAATTAAGGCATTTTCTTTGGTTAACAACATGCTTCCTCCCCCAATCCTTAACAACACTTCCCCGCTTCCCTCTTATCCCCTTTGGAAAAGATTTGGTGATTTTTAAAAATTTACAGGTCTTTGTCACGACTTGCATTTTAGCCACATATACAATTCATGGTGTCTAAATTCTGTCCACTGATGCTAATATAGCAAACTTGTTGCAATGTACCATCTTATAAAGTTGTTTAGGGGCACTGAAGTAGCTTAGTAGGGGGAAAAAGTGTTGGTGTGGAAGTCAGAAAGCCTGAGTTCAAATCAAGGTTCTGTTACTTAGTACCTGCATGACCTTGGGGAAATGAAGTATAATGGATAAAGTGCTGGATGTGGAATCAGGAACACCTGAGCTCAAATCCCAACTCAGACATTTATAAGTTGTGTGATCCTGGGTAGCCTCTCTGAGTCCCAGTTTCCTCATCTGTAAAATGAGGGGAGTGAAGTCAATGACCTCTCTGGTCCCTTTAAGTTTTAAATTTATGATCCTATTCCAGGCCTTTCTGACCTCAAGCTTAGCCTTCCATCCACTATGCTTCACTGCCACTCACAAGGGTATATAACAAAAACATTCCAAGTATTTAGCTATCTTTTGCCCCACTGTCCATGTATTTGTGGTTCTTTGGGGTAGAGAATACTTTATGGCCTTACTCACCTAGAGAACTCTACATATGTAGTTTATTTGCTTGCCCAGATATCTGGAGTGCTTGTGAGTCCTCAAGTAAGTTGTGATTTGCAGGTTCTTTTCTATATGACTCCTGGAAAGAAGTCTAAACATGAATGGTTAATATGATTTTTTTTGTAAATGAAAAGAAAGGCAAACTTTGTCATGTACCAATCTGCACGTTAAATTGGTGCAGCTTTTGCAGTTTTATCAGGTACATACATTCCCTTTGGCCAAAAGTAAAAGGCCTCCAGCAAAACTCTGATGAGTCATCTGTTTACTACGCACCCAGGGAGGCCAATTTGCTGCCTCCAACAGTCCAGCTTCTCCTACATCCTACTTTCCTTTTGATTGGTTGACAAAAGGAAAGCATTTAGGATGACCACCAAGGAAGCAGTGAGGTGATTGGGAGAGCTGGGAATGAGATGTTTATACTGAATATTTTATTTGTGGCATTCAGCTGTCTAAACCCTAGCAATTGTGAAAAATCATCAAAAAGGGGGAAAAAAAGACATTTTAAGAGTCACAGGTCAAGTCCACAAGAGATTAGTTTCTGCACTATGACATCACATGACATCTGCACTATGACATTAACTAAAGCATAAGAAAGAAAGACCTGGATTGGCCTTCATTCCCAGTTGCTTTTCAATCATTTTTTTAAAACATGCCCTGTAATAAAAGCTTAGCAGGGCAAGAACTTTAGACTAGCCTGTGTGGAGGGAGGTGGGGTGGAGGTGGCTTCTATACTTCTGGGGCATATTTGAGAAAACTGATATAGCAGAGTGGGTAAAGGACTCCCCTTGGCATCAGGGAGACCTGGCTTCATGTCCAGATTCTGACCTAAAACAGCTATGTGACCACGGTAAAAATCATGGTCAAATTATTTGACTTCTAACTGCCACAGGCTACTGTTTACAACTTAGAGCTGTAATGAAGTTGATTATCTGTATTTTTGGAAGGAGGTTCCGTATCAAGAACTCCCTGTACAAATGAAAGAAAAAAAATGTGTGTGTGTGTGTGTGTGTGTGTGTGTGTGTGTGTATTCAGCCAAAGAAAACACCTTAAGTATGTCTTTACTTTGTATACAATCTTACAAAAGTAGGCTTATTACATCTGAATCATATCCAACCTGGAATTTTGCCTCACCAAGAAAATCACAGGTCCAGTCAAACCAATCAATCAGGAAGTATTTATTGTGCAATTACTATATGCTGGGCATTATTCTAGGCAACAGGGATGCAAAGAAAAAAGCAAAATGGTCCTTGCCCCCAAGGAACTTATACTCTATTGAGGAAGATTGAATATACATAGGAACATATATTTAAATATGACTCCAAAGAAGAAACATGAGAAGATACCCCAACTCCATTTTCCTGAAAAAGGTATATTTTTTCAAACTTTTTTTGATGGATTGATTAGTCTTACTGATTTTTGTTGTTTATCTACTTTTTAAAATATTATTTGTAATGTGGGATAGCTTTCTGGGAGGGTGGGGAGGAGTTATACTGGGAGAAATTCTGGTGATGTAAATAAAACAAAAGAAAAACAATAAAATGTACTTTAAGAAGTCAATGGAGGGGCAGCGAGGTGGCGCAGTGGATAGATCACTGGCCCTGAACTCAGTAGGACCTGAGTTCAAATCTGGCCTCAGACCAAGCACTTGACTCGTACTAGCTGTGTGACCTTGGGCAAGTCACTTAACCCTAACTGCCTTACCAAAAAAAAAAAAATGAAGTCAATGGAAAATGTGTACAAAATAAATACAAGGCTGTGTGTATGTGTGTGAGTGTGTGTGTGTGTGTGTGTGTGTGTGTGTGTTTATTTGTTTGTTTTGTTCTGCAGGGAGGTATTAGCAGTTGACAGAAAGGGATTAGGTGTAGATGTTAAAGTTCCACAAGACCAAGAATTAAATTTCATCAGCTTACTCAGAATAACTGAACTTCCTCTGCCCTCTACTTATATGTTCGCTAATAAACCTTCTTAAACAGTAGGATAGTGAAGGAAGTCCTGCTCTAAGCTCTAGCCATTCTGCCTTCCATCTCTCTGGGAGAGCTAGAGGCATAATCTTGTTCTCTAATATCTTCTCTTTTCTTGACTTTATACTGAGTTTATACCTTTGAGTTTCCATATTGTCAACTCAACTCACTTTTACAGTAACTTTACAATTTAAGCTATTAATTCACCACTCTAACAGAGCAAAAGAGCCATGGATTTGGATTCAGAAGTTCTACAGGACCTTTAGTAGTGAGGCTAAAGGTTTGAATCTCCACCAGGCCACTTACTGCCTCTGTGATCTTAGGGACTTCACAGTTCTTGTTCTCAGTTTCCTCATCTGTAAAATAAGGGATTGATTTAGAAGATCTCTAAGGTCCCTTACAGTTCTAAATCTATTGTCCATGCAGCCTATGTATAGCCCCTTTGTCTTCTCAATCTTTTTTTTTTCTTTTGATCTAGGAAGATGAAAGATTCAGATGGAATGAATGAAGGAATGAAAAAAGTGCCTCCTCTTCTAAATCAGTTTTTGTCTGAGAATGCAAAGGTTTCACTATGAATGAATGAATGAATGAATGAATAAGTATTTATTACATACTTACCTTAGAGCAACTGAAGACATGGGCCTGGATTGCCTTTGGAAGTTCCCGACCTGACCTTCATGCTAGAATGGGGCAAAAGAGCAGACAGGCACAGGAAACCTCTGTGCAGCCTTTCCTAATACCCTTGGCTATTAATAGTTTCTTCGTCCTCAAGTTATCTATTTACAGATTGTATCTTTTACCCTAGTTGAATGTAGTCTTTTTGAGGGTAGGTATTGTTTGCTTTTCTGAATCCCCAGGAATTACCATGGTGCTTTGCATATACTTAATGAATGTTTAACCACTAGATGGCATTGTCAGCTGCTTTGCAGATCCTTTTCAATAGGATTTCTCAGACCTTGGTCCTTCCCCTTCTTACCTAGGAGGTGATGTAGATACATTCTGTTGGCAAGAAGTGTTAAGTAACTCTGAGCTTCTGATGGTTCTTAGCCAAAATACTTCTATCCATGGATTCCACCTCTCTCTGTGAAGCAGAACCATCCCTTATGTAGGGGTATGTGGATTGAGGGATGTGTCCAATTAGAAGAGTTATGGAAAACTTATTCTATTGGCCAAACTTCACTTCCTTCTTGAACTTTCTTAAAGTTAAGTCCTAGTCACATGACTCTGACACAATGGAGCAGATTTTCCAAGAGAGACTACAAACATGCTTGGGTACTCAATGCACCATTCACTCATTTGCATGTCATAGCATCACCTCCTTGATGTCATGGTCCTCTTTGAGAGTGAAGGACAAAAAACAACCTCTGTGAGTAGAAAAGGAGTTACCCTACTGGGCACACAACTGGAACTGAAAAAATGGTAGCCAGTTGGGCAACACAGCTCCCTCTCTCCTTTCCTTGCTTTCTTCCTTCCTTCCTTCCTTCCTTCCTTCTTTCCTTCCTTCCTTCCTTCCTTCTTTCCTTCCTTCCCTCTGTCCACATAGGGTATCATACCTTTACCTACAGGTGCTCTACCCAAAAGGAATGGAAATTTTTATTTCTGACACCGTTTTTTTTCTTAAGGACTAGCCTTAACCCAAATCACTCTGGCTCTCATGGATTAGCCAACAAGTCCCAGGCCAAGCCCCACTTGGTCATTGTTTAGGTCCTGATTGGCTCAGAGTGAATGTAAATAGCAATTGTTTCTGTTTTGGCCAGAAACCCTAAGGGTCTTCCCCTCCCAGATTGTTTTTTTTTTAAACTAGATAAAGAAACCATTGTCTGTCTGCCTTCTTATCTTTCTTACCTAGCCTTAATTGCTGAGTGCCTCAGTCAATAGACCTTAGCTTGAAAAGGCCAAGGTCCCCCATTACATCCTGGGTCATCTCCAGTCATCCTGGTCTATATTTTGCCACCGGACTCAGATGGCTCTGATGAGGTTTAGAGGTTTAGGAATACTGGGACCCCAAAATCATGACACACAGGTCCTGCCCAAAAGAATTTGACCCAAGCCTTCTTTCAGCCAGAGACAAGTTTTATTAAAGATCCACTATATTAGCCAGATTCTTAAGGAATTTGAGCATCTGTGAGCTATTGACTAGATCGTAAGAATCTGAGCGCCTTAATGGAGACAAGATGGACCTTATATACAGAAAGACTATGGGAGGGATCTAAGAGTGGCCAAGTAGTCTATGGGGGACTAAGAGGTAATAGAAAGCCAGGGACCTGGGCCAAGTGGCCAAGGGAGAATGGGGCCCAGATAGGATTAAGGGTGGGAAGTGGCCTGGGGCCATAGGGAGGTAAAACAGTGGAGGGCTAGGCTAGGTTAAGGATAACTGAATTGGGAGATTAGGTATAGGGGATAACAAAAGGCTAATTGATGGGATTATAGCCTCAGCCAAATTTCTGGATTTCACTTTGTGGAAAAGTCCAGGGCTTTTCCTTTATGAAGTCCAGATTCCAAACCCATCAGTCCAGAGAAGAAAGTGAGGCTGATGACTTTACACAGCCCTCCCTCACTTAAATCCAATTCACTTGGTGGCAAAGGATAATATATCTAAATTTGTTGAGTAAGAAAATATTACCATGAAAACTCCCCATGTTTTGGGTGGGGTGGTGTGAAGGATGGATTGGAAGGGAATGAATAATAAATTCCCAGAATAATAAGCCTGATATGTTATCTAACTCTTCCTATACAAAAAACAGTCCTAACAATTCACTCTTACCTTTCATAGATGAAAATTCTGATTGTTAAAAAAAAAAAAATAATAATAATAGTAAGTAACATCTCCTTCCTTAAATTTTTCATAGCTCTTTGGATGGATCTTTTCTTTCGACTTATCTCTTACATTGCTGTTATGGTGCTTTTTACATTTATATTTTACATAGGATTTTATGTATAAAATTATGTATTATTTATTATATATTTATTATGTATAAAATTGTATATTACTTGACAGAATTGGTATTTTATTTTATCTTTGTATCTGACACAGTATATGACTTTTTTCTTTATTTTTATTTTCTTTTTTTAGGATTGTGATTACCTTATTGGGGGAGCTCTCAGTGAGAAACTTACTTTACTAAGGAGGATTAGTTGTTGTTTGTCCTTTGTTTTTGAAGAGGACCAGCGACATCACTGGATGATGTCTTGACTTATGTGTGAATTGGATTTAAGTGAGGCAGAGCTGCAAACAATCATCAGTCTCACTCCCAGAGTCATTGAAGTCCAGTGGCAAGACAAAAGTCAACATGACTGGCAATGTCCTGAGATGCAGTGAGATGACCTTGGAATCTGATGAAACTCTTAAGTGCTCCACAACAACGCTGACTTAAGCTGCCTTCGTGGCCATTGGAACAAATTGTTCTCATCTGCCAATTTCACCAGGGGAAATCTTCACATACTTGGGATAGACATCCCTCTAACTCAGCAGTGGTTGTGAGGCCTTTGGTGACCTTCAACCTGGTTTAGAGTGTCTAGCAAGATAGTGTTACTAGAGTGTGGCCCCTGCCTATGCTGTAGCTTCTTGGAGCCAAAGGTAAGAATTGGGTGAATATGGACACCAAAACTGTTCTTCAAATTATAGTAAAAAATTTTGTCTGGGCCTCTTGTGAGTTTAAGCAGTTTGTCCAGGTTCACCATAACCAATCTGTGTCAGAGACATGACTGAAACCCATCTAGGCCCTCTGGCTAAGTTGTCTCTCAACCTTGTATATAGTAGTTGCTTAATAATGTTTGCTGATTGTCAGGGAGACTAGTTATGATGACATTGAAGTAGTCTAGATATGAGGTAATTAAGACTTGAACTAGTGTGATTTAAATGGGAATGGGAAAGATAAAACAATTATGAAGCACTTACATCAACAAGAGTTCAAGAAATGAATGTGGCTCATGGGATTATAGATCTGGAGCAGAAGAGGCCTTAGAGAACATCTAGTTGAAACCCTTTGTTGCACAGATGAGGAAGCTGAGAGGAAGACAGGTTAAGTGCTTATACAAGGTCACATAGGTAGAAAGCATCAGAGGTACGATTTGAACCCAGGGCCTCTTACTTCATAGCCAATGTTCTTTTCTCTCTCATGTTGTTTCAATTTATTTTCTTATTTTCTATTAAACACATTTTTCATGGTGCCATTTGCTGTCTGCCTCTGGGAAAGACTCCTAGAGCAGTTACTTTAGTTCATAATGTGTAGATTACATTTAGTCTCACAGAAGGCATCCCTTTTTGGTCATTTGATTAATTTTTAATGACAATCTTGATTTGCATCTATCTTTGCATATAATGTGACTGTGATGTGATAAGTAATATAAATTAAATTATTAGATCAAATGTATACATTATTTCATACTTCAGTGGGTCTATGATCTCAATGATGTAGGAATTCCCACCAATGGCAGAGATCATGGCATCTCGCATCCAAGCTTGCCCACCCTGTTCTGGACCCACACTTGTCCATACTCTCTGACAAATCCTCCAAATGGATGTGGTAGCTATAACATCTGGTGGCTCCCCTTCTATATCTCTTGAAACTGCATGGTGGAGCACATAGGCTATCCATGAGTTATCCCTTATTTACCCTAAAAACAATCAAACACAATCTTAGGAAGCAGTGGTACAGGGAAAAAAGAAGAGGGACTCTGGTTCTGACACTTTCTGTGAGTTGGACAAGTCACTTCAATTCTCTGAGCCCCACTTTCTTTACCAGTAAAACGAGAATAATAATGCATTATGTGCCTCACAGAGTTGTTAGAAAGGGACTGTAGGGAGCCATTTAACTGTTATGTACCTTAGTTTTCTCATCTGTAAAATGAGGGGTTTGAACTACATGTCCTTGGGGCCTTCATTTTATGAGGAGGCCAAGAGGATCTTCATTCTCCTTCAGTTTCTGACTTCTAGACTTCAAAACTATTCCCCCTAGCCAGGCCTTCATCACTACCCCTTATCCCCACTTCCTTTTCCATCACTGTTTTTGTGTTGTCTTCTCACGTCTGAATGTATACTTCTTGAGGGAAAGGATTCTCTTTCTTTTTGCTTGTATTTTTATCCTCAGAGCTTTCCACAGTGCCTGCACATAGTAAGGTTTAAACAAACCTTCCTTCCTTCCTCTTTTTCTTTCTCTTTCTTTTCCTTCCTTCCTTGCTTCCTTCCTTCCTTTCTTCTTTCCTTCCTTCTTTTTTTCTTCCTTCCTTCCTTCCTTCTTCTTTTTCTTTCTTTCTCTCTTTCTTTTCCTTCCTTCCATCCTTCTCTCCAGACATCCTCTATGTTCTTTTTTCAGGTCTAGAACTATTCATCTAAACCACCCTATTTTTTGGAACTGTTGTGGATACAAATGTTTCATAATTGACGTTTGATCAAACAGGGGCCCAAGAGGTGGTGTTCCAACTTGCTCACAGTCACCCAAGAAGGAAGTGGCAGATTCAGGATTCAAATGTTAAGTCTTCTGATTCCAGATCCATTACTAGACCATATTGTCTCTGATGAAATGAGACAATATGCAATTTTCCAGAATGGTACAGTAGAAAGAACACTCAACTTTGACTCATGAGAGACATTCATTCAAATCTTGTCTCTGGTTTTATTAACTGTGTAACTGAGGGTGAATCCATAACCTCTCTGAGCAGCAATTTCCTCATCTGTAAAATAACCATCATAGGATGATAGAATTAGAACCGAAGAGACCTCAGAGGCCTTCCACTCCAACCTCCCCATTTTACAGATGAGGAAACTGTAGCCTAGTGTGGTTGTGACTTTGCCCAGTGTTAAGTAAATGTCAGAGTCAGGAATTGAACCCATGCCCTCTGACACCATAAAAATAACAATTACCTCACAGGGTTATTGTGCTGATCAAATAATATAATACAATTCAACAAGTATTTGTTAAGGGACAGTTCCTGTCCTCAAGAAATCTATATTGTACTGAAGATAATATATGTAAAAACACTTTGTAAACCTTAAAGTGCTGTATAAATACCAGCTATTGATATCATAATTATTGGACATTGTAGAACATTAGCATGATTTGCACACTGAGAGCTAATGAAATGGACATTTGAAACCTGAAAATATACTAACATTTGTGTGTAGTTCATAAGCTCAATCCAGCAATATTTATGGAGATTTACTGTACATAGAAACACTATTAGTAGCTAAGGAACTTTAGCATTTTGCATGATTGGAGTTTATACTGAGTCAGCCATGAAATGAGCAGTCTCATTTATGAATGATTCTTAAACAGAAATACATACTTTGATGAAAGTGAGAAACCCAAATAAGTGGAGGGGTGTCTTTGTTTGACCTTAACAAATGCATATTATATGAGATTCCTAATTCTAGCTAAATCCATTGTCAGTTTGAAACTCCATCTCATGTTCATTGAAAACCACCCTAAATTACTTCCCTAGATCAAACACACTCCCTGAGATCCAGATAAAAATAAGATTAAGCAAGCCCCAGTGAAAAGCCTAATTAGTGCCTTTCACCTTCGCTGTAGAATAGGAGCAGAGATATGATCAAAAACATGTAATGGTCAGACTTGGGCAAGTTTGTGGGCATTATCTTTCATCTAATAAATCACTATTCTGTGTTACTTTCTAAGGTCTACTGGTCTGGATTTTAAGGAGTTTGCAAATCATAGAACTGAAAGAAGGTTGCCAAGTAATAAACTTAAAACCCGATGCCTGACATAGAATTTTTATGATCCTAAGTGCACGTCTATACATAAAAGAGCTTTTGAAATGAAAGGAAATAATTCTAGAAATTTACATTAAAGAGCAAAAGAGGAAAATTAAATTTATCTTTTAAATTTTTATTATGAATTCTCATCAGGCCACAGAGGTGACCCTCGGTACTCCAAGGCTATTTCAAGGAATAGTGCATGCTGACAATTTGTACTAAGCTAAGAAAGGTTTTGAATACAGTTGTAGTGTTGGATGATATGCCTACTATCTGAGAGTCAGCCCGACTATAGTCAGAGAGGTTCATCACTAGAGTGGCCACAGGGCAATAGACTTTTCAGTCACAATGATTTTTACAAACCATCTACTTAAAGCTTGTGATCTGTGTGAGTAGAGAGACTACCCACTCTGACCAAACAAAAGCACAAATACTTGTGGAAGTGAAGTATCATTTTAGTCACTAGTATTAATGACATAGTATCAATTACTAAGGAAGGTGGGTGGTACAGTGGTTAGAGTGTTGATCTTAGAGTCAGGAAGACCTGAATTTAAATCTTGCCTCACACTTACTAGCTGGGTGACCTTAGGTTACACATTTAACCTCTCAGTCTTCATTTCCACATCTGTAAAATTAGGATAATATAAGCACCTACCTTATAGGGTTGTTGTTAGGACCAAATGAGAAAAAATATGAAAAAAGGCTTTGCAAATCATAACGTGCTGCTATCATACCTTACACACATGTAGTTCTTTATGCTTTCCAAAATGCTGTCCTGCACTGTCTCAATTTTTGTAATGATTCAAGCCAAAATTAAAATCTGTTGTAGAAAAGAAGTAATCTTTTAACTTGTATACAGCCTGGCTTAATGGTTTAAGGATCGGCTTTAGAAGCCGGAAGAGCTGGGGTCAAATCCTTCCTCTAAAACATGCTGTCTGTCTGACCCCGCACAAGTTATTTAAACCCCTTCAGAGCTCTGAGCAATTCTCTGACATGCTAAGTTACCAAGCAGCTACTAATGGAGGAGAATTCTCTACCTTAATGAAATTACAGGTCTGAGAACTACCCTCACCTCATCCCAACAACAACAAAATCATCTTCAAATATTAAGTTAACATTTTCAAACAAAATTTTAAAATTGAACTTCTTTTGAAATTCTCTGACCTGGTAGACCATTTAACAAAATTGTGGTTTACTCTGCATAATTCCAGAAGTCACCACATACAGTATGGAATTATAATCAGTGAACTTCATCCATACAATTATTTGGGAGATTTGGTGCTGATAGTTATTGCTTTGCTATTGTGTGTTGGCCTTCCCATGGTTCTCACTCAGCAGGACCTATGAGCTATTTCTAGTGATGATGGCTTATACTGCAATACCCTAGTCTTGACCCTTTCATCAAAGATTTATAAATATTGCCTTGTGAGCAGGCTACAAATTTGAATTTCAGGCAACCAGAGAGAGAACATTTTGGAGAGCAGGTCCTTGCCTCTGGAAATCTTTCACCTGACCTCTTTAGCAAAACCCATTGACCTTCAGGGCCTGGTGCAATACTAATCCTTTTGCTGTGACATTTCCTAGCAGGAGGTCAACAACATTTCTTCTTTGCTGAGAATTTTAACTGTGGAGTTTAGCTAAAATGCTGAATTTGTGTTTTGTATGTGTATTCAGGGACCTTTAAAAAACTTGGGGACCTTTAAAAATCTTAAAAAATTAAATTCTTCAAATATTTAAAGATCTATAAAACAGAAGAAGTCTTCCCAACAGTTAGAGTTGTATAAAAGCTGAATTGGCTGCCTCATTAGGTAATGACTTTCCCGTCCTTGTAAATATTTGAGAAGAGATTTTATTATCATGTATGAAGTGCACAAGTTGGGTGGGCCCCTTGTAAAGGATTTACAGTAGGACATAGATGAGAATTTTGAAGAGGTGATGAAATAAAATGAATAGATAGGAATAGATTGTGATTTTTAACACTGGAGGGAGTCACCACATGGATGATTCCTATGAGAGTACTGCAGTTCCGGAATGCCCCAAGCAAATACTTCACAGAACCTCTGAGTTCTTTCTAATAAGGATGAATTGGAACCCTAACCCTAATCTGATTACATTACTCCTGTATTCAGAACTCTTCAGTAGATCCCTATCAGTCACTGAATAATATCTATACTTTTTACTGGCAATCAAGACCTTTTCCAACCTTCTGCTGCTTTAACTTTTAAGACTTTTCTTACATTTTTATGTTCCATGTGCAATATGGTCCTAACTGATGACTTTTCATTTCTGTATATGTCCTGTGATGAGCTCAAATGACTTCTCTTTCATAAAACCTTTCCTGTTTCTCCCAGGCAGTAATTGTCTTCTTCTTAAACCTAAGCACTTAATTTCTATCACCTTTATGCAATTATCATGGGCCATTTTGTATTACAATTACTTGCATATCGATAAATTAAGAACCATTTATTAAGTCCCTACTATGTGTCAGGTAGTGTGGCACGATGGATAAAGAGCTGATCTTGGGACCAGGGTTCAAATCCTTCCTCTAACACATATTGGGTCTGTGACTCTGGACCAGTAACTTCACCTTTTGTGTCCCAGACAGCTCTATTAGACTATAAATTGTACAGAAGCTGTTGATTTGTATTGGGAGAGGGTTTTCCTCACCTAGGAGTTCCTTATACCAATGAAATTATAGATCTAATCTCAATCATTTTGTGCTATTCACAGAGAATACAAAAACAAAACAGAAATAATCTCAATCTTCAGGTACCACATCTATTTCTTCCTTGCATCTCTTTCAGTTCCTAGCATCTTGGTCTGTATACAGTAGGAACTGAAATGCCTGTTGAATTTAAGGCTGAGTAACCATTTGTTCAGGATTTAACTCAGGGAATTCATACTTCCAATTGAATTAGAAAGCTTCTAATGTTCCTTCCAGCTCTTGGATCTAATATTCTAAACTTGTTCTATATATTATAAAAGGCACAGTCAGATCCCCTCAGAGATTAACATTGTACAAGTGCATATTTTAAGTATATGGAAAGAAAATTCAAAGAGATAGAAGTGTCCAATGTTGTAATAGGTTGCCTTTGTGAGGTACTGAGCTTTATCATTCACGATATTTAAGCAATGATTGAATGACCATCCCTCCACTGAATGGTAAATTAGATTAGATAACATCTTAAATTTCTTCAACAAATCAATTTAACAAATTTTTTTAAGCACCATTTGTTTGGATGACATGGTGATACAAATAAGAGATAGGATATGATCTCTCTGTAAGTTTACAGCTGAGCAAACCAGTTCCTTTCAGTGGTAAGATTCCATCACTTGGTGCTTAACAGAGTATTCTACATAGAGCTGATAGTAATAGATATTATTTGTTGAGAATGATGATGGTTGGAAAACAAAAGACAAGAATAGGCAAGGAAGTTTGGAAGGAAATTTAATTGAATAGATAAGCAAATGCAAGTTGTCTTAGACTTTGCATTACCTTTCATTTGTGTCTCAAATCTTCATGGCTTTCATGACAACTATGATGTTGATAGAAATAAACAGGAAGAGAGACTTGAGAAATAGGTTTTGGAAAAATGTCCTTGGAAAGAACAGAGAGTAATAAGGCAGTGTCATTCAGGAGAATATAGGAAAATAGTTTGGATCTTTGGGAATGAAAAGATACCAATATATAAATGAGGTGAGTGTAGAGCTGGGTTTAAATGCTTTATAAGAATCTTTGAAATTGTTACATACAAAAGAATCCTCTCAACTTCTCCCTTGAATGTGGTAGGAAGAGTCAAATTTCCCAAATTGATTTCCTAAATTATTCCTTGGGGAATATATAATCATTCTCTGACTCAACAAGAGACAACATTGCAGTAAAAATCTTTCCCTCTGTACCAAATTTCTACACTTCTCCTTTTACTCTGCATTGCTGAATTAAATTCAATTAAATCAGCACAAATCACACTGCCATTACATAAAAGATAGTATTCTAGGTGCTGGAGATACAAAATCAACAAAGAAATAATTCCCTGCCCTCAAAGAGTTTGGACTCTACTGGAGATCCATTCTATTCTGAAGCTTGAGAGACTCTGTAACTTGAGGAGGTGAACTTCATTTAATGTAAATGAATTATTTTGGGGCTCATGGTATGATTTAGTGTTTTCTTTGGGAATCAGCAAGGTATTATTTAAGATGATCTGGCATCAAAAGGTTGGAGTTCAAATCTTGGCTCTGTCCCTTCCTACCTGTATGATTTTGGAACAATCACTCAACTTTTTGGGCTTCAGTTTTTTCATCTATTAAAAGGTGGGGGTTAGATTATATGACCTGAAGATTCCTTCTAGGTCTATTTTTATGTTCCTTTGCTCCCCGGGAATGCTAGGATTGGATTATTTCATGTCCCTGGTTCACAACTGAGTCTGTAAGGCTAATTAATGCCTAGCAGGGGACAGCGCCATTTCAGAACATAATGTATTACCAGGGAAATAAGAAAGAAAATTAAAATCAAAACATGTGAACAATGCCAAGCCATGCAGCGCTTGTTGCAATGATATCTGCACTGACATTCACACACACACACACACACACACACACACACACACATTCAACCCCTTTCCCTATATAATGCTTAGTTCTTTCCCAGCTACCTATAAGCAGGGAGGCAGGAAGGAGACAAAGGAGTATTCAGGGAGGATTAACACTTCTGGTATGTTTTTTAGGACTGATCATCTACCTTTGGTGCTAACCTGTCACCCAACTTTCACTTGAAGCTCCAAGAAGCTGTAGCGTGTGCAACAGACACATCCTGGTAAAACTGTCTTGGCAGATAGATTAAACCAGGGCGAGGGTAACTGATGGGCCTCAAACCCATCAGTGAGTTAGGGGGATATCTACCCCAATCAGGTGAAGACCTCCCCGGTGGAATGAGCAGATAAGAACAATTTGTTTCAATGGCCGTGAAGGCAGATGAAGGAGGCACTATGGAGCCCTTAGAGTTTGGTTATATATCAAAGAGGTCAAGGTTATCTGTTACATCCTGGGACATTTCTGGTCATCTTGACTTTTGTCTTGCCACTGGACTTCAATGACTCTGGAAGAGAGAGTGAGGCTGATGACTTTGTGCAACTGTGCCTCACTTAATTCCAATTCATGTACAAGTAGAGACCTCACCTGGTGATGTCATTGGTCCTTTTTGAAAACAAAGGATGAACAACAACAACCTACAAGCAACCAAGGCTTTCCTGTCCTCAAAAATTCCTATAACCTTCTATCATCCTACACAATTCTCTCTCTCTTCTATTTCTGAACCAAACTAGTTGGAAAAGCTGCCTGTTCTCATCTCTGCTTCCCCTCTTCTCACTCTTTTCTTACTCCCCTTTAATGTAGTTTCAATCTTCTTCACTCAACTAAAATTATTCTCTCTAGATTTACTAATCTCCTTATCACTAAATTATCATTATTGGTCCTAAATCTCTCTGCTGCATTTGACACTATTGCATTCTTGATCACCTTTTCCATCGGGATATTCTTCCCTCTCTGTTACATTCTCTTATCTTTTGGTACACTGCTTTCTTCAATTTTTTTTTCCTGCCCGTCTGACCATTTTCCAGTATTCTTTATTATGCCCACTAGTTATGGGTATGTCTTGAGTCTATGTCACTGTCCCTCTTCTGTTTTCTCTTTATATTC
This sequence comes from Vombatus ursinus, assembly GCF_900497805.2. NCBI lineage: Eukaryota > Metazoa > Chordata > Mammalia > Diprotodontia > Vombatidae > Vombatus > Vombatus ursinus. The sequence continues at coordinate 7,311,587 of NW_020951957.1, read as the reverse complement.
TTTCTTGGTGACCTCCTAAGCTCCCATGACTCTATTGTAATCTATATAGTAATGACTCAAAGATCTTTATATCCTAAGTTTCTTGCCTGAGCTTCAATCCTTTGTGAGCCATGCAATCTAGCCAAACTAGTGCTTTCTTTTTTTTTCTTTCTATTCCTCATTCATGACACTCCCATCTCTTACCTCAATACCTTTGTCTGAAATAGTCTCTTACTTCCATCTTGTAGAGTCCTTACTTTAAGATGAAACTCAGACATAGCTTCTTCAAAAAGTGCCCTTCCTTCATACTTCTCACCCCTCCCAACAGCTAGGTGGTTCTGTGTATAGAGTCCTGGGCCTGGAGTCAGGAAGACCTGAGTTCAGATCTGATTTGAGTCACTTACTACCTGTGTGACCCTGGACAAATCACTTAATCCCTGTTTGCCTTAGTTGCCTCAACTGTAAAATGGGGATAACACAGTACTTACCTTGCAAGGTAGTTGTGAGAATCAAATGAGATAATATTTGTACAGCACTCAGTATGGTACTTGGCATATAGTAGGTGCTATATAAATGCTTATTTTCTTTACTCATCTGTCTGTCTGTCTATATCTATCTATCTATCTACATTTATAACACTCATGTCAATTGATTAATTGATCACCAATTACTTATTGGGTATTTATACAGGATATGTAGGCATCATTAACTCAACATGTCCAAAACTGAAATTAAAAACTCATATATACATGCATTAAAAAAAAGAAAAAGAAAAAAATGTCACCAAAGCATTCCAAGAATATCAAATACAACCTGAATAATATTATTCATTAAAGTTACATTTTGCTTATTGAATATATACATATATAGTATATGCAATATATTGTCTCCCATATATACACATCATTAAGGAATACTTATAATGTTTTATATATATATATGTATATAAGTATTCATATATATTTATGTGTGTGTGTGTGTGTGTTTCAATGCTGGGTTAAACATATGACTGTATTCTATCATGTCATTTCACTTGGCTTTACTTCCCATCCAAGGTCTGCCCTACTTAGGATCTGAGCTGAGTAGTAGAGCCTTGGTTTTGCAGCCTTTTTTTTCTCCCCCTTTTTTTTTCTTCACTGTATCTTCCTGGGTTGCAAATTCCATATTGTCTCATGTCTTGACAAGTCCGAATAGGCCTACAATGGGTTACAGTATGTTACAATATGAACATATATGCAAATAGTCACACAGTTGCAAATGTGCTTATGTTGCCATGTGAACTTTATGTTTTCCACAGGATTGAACTTGTTTGAAAATACGCTTTTTAAAAAGAGCACAAAGAGGAATAGATGTTATAACAAAATTCACAAGAAGGAAAATATTTCCAAGCTATAATTGGTGGCTAATAGCAATAGCGCTTTGTTGTTTTCATTTCAATGGATTTGAGCAATTTTTACTATTCTCATATTAGTTACTAATCAATTGGACAAAACCACTGCTTTAAAATTCAGTGGTTTACCTGGAGTCACAAAGCTAGTTAGTTGCAAATACAGGACAAGAACTCTGGTATCTCAAGTCCTGAAAAGCAGAAAATTTTCTGTTAGGCCACATTGGCATTATGACTTCATTACCGAATGTGTACAATTATGTATATTGACAATTATGTTATGCTAGTAATTTTTGAAAATGTGGAATTATTTAAACTAAAAATTTTAAATGTAGTGTAGAAAGCCTGTTGTGATCCACACCTAAGGCTGTTGTTTTCTTCTTTGTTTTTCGGGTTACCAATGGGGGAAAATGATCACCTCTTTTTCTCTATCAGTTCATAGAAGTCTTCCTACATAATATTTTGTGTTAAAATATGAACACACATATATAAATATGTATGTGAATTTCAAATAAGGGAGCAAATTCAACCTCATTACATATTGAAAGCAGATCACCCCCTTCCTTTTGTGTGTGTGTGGGAAAACCGAGATAGCATTAGTATTTTTGACTGAAGTTGAGTACAAATAATCCAATGCATTATTTTCAAATTTCCAGTCCATATGCTTTTCTAAACTTTGTTTAAGAAAGACATGACAACGAATCTTATTTAGAAACACAATGCAGCATACCACAAGAAGGAAAACAATAAAAAGTACAAACTAAGAATGGCATTTGTGGAGCTGTTGGGGCCTTCTGACAAAAAGAGAATTCAGAATAATCCAAGGTAGCAACTGGTCCACTTTCTGATGCCCTGGTCACAGACAGAGATCCACAGATAATTGGAGGTTATGGACATAAATTCCAGCAGGGCAAAATCTGGGCTAAATTATTTTCTTTTTGAGATTTTGGCTTTCCCACATAGTCTATTGTATAAAAGAGAAAGGGTAGCTCTTGTTATAAATGATGCTTTAATTCATGCTAATTTCCATTGCAGATTTTAAAAGTAATATTTTTCATGACCCTGGACAAGAAAAACCTCAGCTCAGTGATGTATTTTTGTATAATAGTTTATCTGGCAAATATTTTTAATGTTCTTAAAGGATAATTTACCTGTCAATGTTGCTCTACCCTGGCATACAAATTAGGGTCTGCAAAGAAAATATTTAAGTGCAGAAACAGCAGGGGCATTAAAGAAGTCGGCAGACTCTAGAAATGGTTCCATTGTATATTCTCAAAAAATACAAGTATGTATTCTTGGTCCAAAGATGCTAGACTGTTTTTTCCCAATTCTATTGAAACATTGATTAAAACACATGCCTATGCTCCATAGGAATAGATACCAGCTGCATGGTACACAATGAGCTAGCAAACTAATAGAATACCTTCTAAAACAATAGCCTGTGACTATGGAAATAGGAGTATCTTTGTCATGGTTAAATGATTCATCTCACCCTCAATTGTGCCAGGGGCCCTTGCTTCTTGGTGTACAGAGCTCCATTTCAGTTTATTTCATTGTATTGTCAGTTGGTCTAGAAACAGGCTGCTCTCTGTTTCAATTTGTCATTATACGCTTATTCTAGCTTGATCTCAGGCCTAGCTAAATCATGGTGTAGTGGCAGTCACACAAGTAGAAGGAAGCATGGCATCATTAGAAGGTCATTGATTTCAGTCCAGATTGAGTCATCAAAAAGTAATTCATTTTTCCTTCAAGCCATAATTATGTATAACTCAAAAACATCTGGCAAAGTTTAAAGCAGATTAGGTTAATTAAGGGGGAAAATTCTAATTTGAAAATGTTCCTCAATTTCTTTTCCTGTCAAAAAGAAGCCAGATGATGTCACCACATCTCAAATTCATGTTCACTCACATCTTCAGGTGAGAAAACCTGATCATTGGTGTTCCATGGCCTTCATTTTTATGGTGGATACAACTCTTGCCACAAGAATGTTTTTGAGTATTATTTTTAAAACACATGAATTAACCTAATTGTCCAAATAACAAAAATACCTATTTGCTATGTACTTTATTTTTATCATGATATAACTCCTTCAAATTACTCAAATAAATTTACTTTTCTAAGTTTCTCTGGATTCCTGTGTTTATATTTCTAATTTTCTACTAAAATCTTGTCTTTTCACTAGAAATGCTTGAAAGTATTCTATTCCATGAGATGATTAAAAAATAAAATTAAGGGATAACAAAGAGAAATGCACTGGAGGAAGGGCAAAGGGAGAGGTAGAATGGGATAAATTATCTCACATAAAAGAGGCACAAAAGAGCTATTATAGTGGAGGGGAAGATGGAGGAGGTGAGAGCGGCGTATGTGAACCTTACGTTCATCAGAATTGTCTCAAAAAAGGAATAAAATACACACTCAGTTGGGTATAGTAATCTATTTTACCCTACAGAAAAATAGAAGGAGGGAAGATTGGGGGAGGTGGTAGTCAGAAGCAAAATACTTTTGAGGATGCACAGAGTGAAAGAAAAGGAGTAGGATAAACAGGAGGAAAATAGGATGGAGGAAAATACACAATAATCATAACTGTGAAAAAAATTACAGCAATTTCTTTGATAAGGGCCTCATTTCTCAAATATATAGAGAACTGAGAGTGGGTCAAACAACAAATCATAAAAACAATCAATAATTTCATCAGAGAGTGACAACAATGAGACAACATACCAAATCTTGTGGGATACAGCCAAAACAGTTCTTAGGGGAAATTTTATATCTCTGAATGCTTAGATGAATAATACAGAGAAAGAGGAGATCGATGAATGGACATGCAACTAAAAGAGTTAGGAAAAGAACAAATTAAAAATCCCGATTAAATACCAAATTAGAAATTCTGAAAATCAAAGGAGAGATTAATAAAGTTGAAAGTAAGAAAACTATTGAACTAATAAACATAACTAAGAGCTGGTTTTATTGAAAAAAAATGAAATAGATAAACCTTTAGTTAATTTGATTTTTAAAAAAAAGGAGAACTGAGTCAAATTTATGAAAATAAAAGCCATTGGCTAATTGATAAATGGTCAAAGGATATGAATGGGCAGTTTTCAGATGAAATAATCAGCTATCCATAGTCACATGAAAAAATGTTCTATATCACTATTGATTAGAGAAATACAAATTAAAACAATTCTAATGTACCAACCCACACTTATCAAATTGGTTAATATGACAGAAAAGGAAATTGACAAATGTTAGAGAGGATGTGGGAAAATTAAAACACTAATGTACTGTTGGTGAAGTTGTATATGGATTCAACCATTCTGGAGAGCAATTAGGAACTATGTCCACAGGGCTATAAAACTTTGCATACCCTTTGACCCAGAAATATCACTACTAGGTCTATATCCAAAAGAGATAAAAAAAAACAACAAAAAGGAAAAGCACTTATAGCTACACAAATATTTATACCAGCTCTTTTAGTGGTGCAGAGAATTGGAAATTGAGGGGATGTCCATCAGATGGGCAATGGTGGAACAAATTGTGGTATTGATAGGATATTATTGTGTTATAAGAAATGACAAGCAGGATGGTTCTAGATAAACCTGGACTTATGTGAACTGAGGCAAAGTGAAATGAGTAGAAACAGTAGAACATTGTACACAGTAACAGAAACATCGTATGATGATCAACTGTGAATAACTTAGCTGTTCTCAGCAATACAATGATCCAAGACAATTCCAATCATGAAAAATGTTATCCACTTTATGAGAAAGAACAAATGGAATTTGAATGCCAATCAAAACATACTTTTTATTTTATTTTTTTTGGATTTTTTTTCTACAACATGATGAACATGGAAATATATTTTGCATGATTCTACCTGTGTAACATATATAAATGCTTGCCTTCTAAATGAGGGGGATGGGAGGGAGGGAGTGAATTTGGAACTCAAAATTTAAAAAAAAAATGTTAAATGTTTCTACAAGTAATTGGAAAAAATTAAATATCAATTAAATTTTAAAATGAAAGTGTTCTTTTTCCTTAAAGGTCTATTTATCCTCATAGAAATAAATTTAACATTGTAGTATAAGTAATTCTTTCTTGTAATTCTATTTCCTTTACCTTGTGGAGTATTGTATTCCAAGATCTCCTTTTATTTTTAGTTGAAACTTCCAGGTGTTGTGTGATACTGACTGCGCTTCCTTGGTGCTTAATCTGCTTCTTTCTGGATATGTATATATATATATATATATATATATATGTGTATGTATAAATATGTGTATATATATATATATATACATATACACATACACACACACACATATATATATTTTACATTGGAGCTCTGGATTTTGGTTATGACATTTCTAAGACTTTTCCATTGGTTAATCCTTTCAGAAAATGACTGCATGTTTTTTCTCTTTTTAAGTCAACTTCTGATTTTAATAGATCTGTTTATATTTCATTAATAATTTCTTTAAAAAATATTGTTCAGACTTTTTTTTTTCTTTTTTTAGGGAGCTAAATGATTCTTAAATTATCCCACTTTGATCTGATTTACAAGTCAGTTGTTTCTGATACCAGATGTCTCACAGTTTCTTCTACTTTTGTTCAGTCTTTTTATGGAAAATATTTCTTGCTGCTTCATGGAACCATTGATTTCTCTTTGGTTTATTTCAGTTTTAAGAGAATCTGTTCCTTTGGTTAGATTTACCACTTTCTCTTTTAAGCTACTCAGTCTCATTCCAAATCTTTCCTTTGTAGATTTTATGTAATTTTTTATCTTTTGCTTCTTTTTTTCTAGATATTCTTGTTATTCTCATGGAAAAGTCATTATCCTTTCAGTTTCTACTTTCAGCTTTGCTCTCACCTTTTTGGGGGGCTTTCTAAATTTGCTATGTTTAAAAAATAATAATTGGTGGTTTTGTTTTTAATTTACTTATCTCTTCAGCTTTCAATAGAGGCCTTATCCAAATCAGGGCTCTGTCTCTGTTAGTACTTTTCAGTGATGTCATTGGCCCTGTTTGATCTCATCCTAAGTCCCCTGGATTCTTAATTTGGCCTCTAAATCTTGGCTCTAGGATGGATCTTTGAAGTTCAGAGCACTGGATCTTTAAAGCCCTTTCTGTTTTCTCAGGATATAGTGTTAGGGACCTGAGATTCCCTGGACCTGGGTTGTCCTGGTCAGCACTACACCAATCACCATAATACTGGTTGTAGTTCTTAATGGCCAGGTCTTCCAAGGTTTCCCAACCTTGGGTTTTGTTACCATCATAGGACTTTTTCAGGAAAGGCCTCAGTTCTTACCACCTCCAGATACATAATTTTGGGTACTTCCCACTTTATTGATGAGAAAATTGAGGTTCACAGAACTTAAAATACCTTAATTCAATTCAACAAACATTTATTAGACACCTATTAGATACAAACACACTGTACAATGCATGGAGTTACAAAGACAGTAAACTAAATGGTTTCTGCCCTCAAGAAATAAGTAGTTACCAAGATGCAAAGAGAGTAAACTAAATAGTCCCTGCCTACAAAGATTTTTTTTTTTTGAGGGTCAAATATAACATGCACAAAAATAATTAAATATTAAATAATGTAAATTAATATAAATTAATTAGGTGAGTATCTGGAGATGGAACAGGTCAAGTTATGACCATGTAAGATCCAAAAGGCTAGAAGAGCTGTAATAGGTCTATGAATTGGAGTCCACAGTATAGTTTGCCTATAGTAGTAGTGGCTGAGTCCAGGAAGGAGTGAAGTTCTTGAGCCAGCCTAGTAGTTGATTGAACCAGCAGGAGAATCATAAATCACAGCAAAGTGCTATCCCAAATTAGCAAGGCAGAGAGATAGAGACTTCTTAGTTCAAGAGTATCATGATATACCTTAGCCTTATGTACTCCAGGACCTTTGTGCTTCAAGTTTGAGCCCACTCTCCCTAGGGACAAAGTGTGTGCAAGATGAAAAGCGTGTCTCTAGTTTGAGGAGAATGGATGTTTTTATATTTTGCTCCTTATTTTATCTTCTCAGTGAATATACCTTTATAAAAAAGTTAAAAAAAAAAGGGAGAGAGAGAGAGTAGGGGGGAGAGAGAGGGAGAGAGGGAGAGAGAGAGAAAGAGAGAGAGAGAGAGAGAGAGAGAGAGAGAGATGCATTTCTATTTTAATGATTCTGATGGACCTCTTTCTCCCAATTGTACCATAGTGAGCTTTTCAGCAGTCTGAGCAGAAACTCATCCAGTCTGCGGTCCTCAGTCACTCTGGGTATTTACTTGCAGCTGAAACAATTATCCAGGACCAGGGAGAGAAGTGACAATGGCGATAATCAGTCTCTCAAGGCCATAATGTGCTCTCTGTATGCATAGTTACAAGTCAGAGTGGCAGAGAAGAACACCGAGGCTAATGCGTAGGGCACCTGCCATTACAAACCCATAAAAGAATGTTACAATGCTTCATCATGATTTACTAAATGGATGGTGCAGTGGATTTCATCAAGTTTAAATCTAATTGCTCTAGCCTTTGTCACTCTAATGGAGACTCTGTTTCTGTAACTGCTGATTCAGAAATAAGGTCTCCTGTACTTCCACATTGGCTCAGCTTCAAATTAAACTGAAACACCGTCATGGGTGATATGGATACAGAGACTCCTCAGATCATGAAAACTCAGAATCTTTCCCCTCCATTTTAAAGCATATCAAGTACTAATCTTACATGGTACAAAATTCAGTCTCTAGTAAAATATCTAGTAAAACAAAAATAATTAAAAAGGGAACAAGAATTGCAATGAAAGAAAAATTCAGTGGAAAAAAATTTGAGTTTTGAGTCAGAGGAGCTTAGTTTGAATCCTGGCTCTTCTATTTACTAGCTAGGGAGCAATTACTATAGTTTCTCTGGGCCCCAACTTCCTTATCTGCAAAATGAAGAGGTTGTATTAGATGAACCCCCTGAGATCCCTTTCTGCTCTAAAAGTACGGTCCTATGATATGTGATCATATGATCTATGAGCTAAGTCTATTGTGACTGTCTAAGTCTATATGTGACTGTCCTCTTGTTGGCTTTCCTGATGATTCAAGACCATCCCAAGGGACCACCAACTCTTAAAGCTCAAGCTCTTCTAACAACATATAAAAAGCCCTCAACAACAGGAACTCTAGTTTCTGACTTTATGCCCTGTTGCCTACCACATTGCCTTATGTACTGTAGGTTCAATGTTTGTTGAATTGAATATTATGATGGTTCTGTGACCTCATTAATATGACCTCCTTCCATTGCTGCAGATCAAAACACAGTCATGTTTGTTTGACCTGTGTGGCAAAGATAACAATGAACATTTAGCTTTGAGATTTGTAAATCTTTATATACATTGCTGCCATCCCCAAACACTCTCAAAAATCCTCCACAAGTTGGTGAAACCAACATATTTTTTCCAATTTTATGTAAAGATAGTTTTCAACATTCATTTTTATAAGATTCTGAGTTCTATTTTTTTTTTCCTCCTCCCCTTCCCTCCACCCTTCCCAGGACAGCAAGCAATCTGATATAGATTATACATATTGTATACATATACAATATACATTATACATATTGTGGAAAATATTTCCACATTAGTCACGTTGTTCAAGAAGAAACAGAACAAAAGGGAAAAACCATGAGAAAGAAAAGAAACAACAAAAAAGTGAAAATAGTATGTTTTGATTTGCACTCAGACTCCACAGTTCTTTCTCTGGATGTGGATAGTATTTTTCATTATGAGTCTTTTGGAATCCCCTAGCTCTCTTGACTTCATGTGGCTACCAATAGAGAATGATGACTGTCCTTTGGTTATCTCTTGAGGGATTCTAAGGAATAGGAATGACACAATCTCCCTGTGCCAGTGATGAAAGTCCCTAAACCAAAACCAGAATATGTAACATTCTCTCTCTCTAAAGGTATAACAGGGGCTAACTGATTGGGGGGCGAGGAGAGGACTTAGGGTAATTCAGAATTGAATATCCTAAAGATGCCAAAGACAGAAGTAAAAAGCCAATATGTAAAAAAAAAAAAAGTATTTATAGCAGTATGTTTTTGTTATATCAAAGAACTGAATGCAAAATAGGTACCCATAAATTGGGGAATGACAACAAATTTTGACATATGAATGTAGTAGAATATTGTTAGAGTCAGAATAACACATATGACAAATTTAGAGAATCATCAGAAAGCTTTTACAAACTCATGTAGAATGAAATTAGTAGAACCAGGAAAACTATATACACACAAACATGCATACATATACGCATATACATATATATGTATGTGTATATATGTATATGTGTGTATATGTGTATATGCATACATACATACATATATATATATATGTTTTGAGGGGGGAGAGAAAGAGAAACAGAAAGAGAGAGAGAGAGACAGTCAAAGAGAGAGAGCAATAATAATGTGAAGAAAAATAGTTTTGAAAGAACTCAGAACTTGATCAAAGTATTGTGTACTAGTGATTCCAAATGACAATATGATGAAAGATATAGCCCACTTTAATAGAGAGATGTGATGGACTAGAGATATAAAATGAGATTGGCATTTTCAGCCACAGCTTTTATATTAATTTGTCTTGTTGGATTACATATATTGGTTATAAGTGAGTGCTTCTGTTGGAAGGTTGTAGTTTCATGGGCAGTGATAGATATGCAGAAAAGGAGCATCTATATATATTTTTAATGCACAGACAAAAACTAAAAGAGGGGTACAAATAGGTTGATTTTCTTACTGCTTTGTTCATTTATATGTATATATGTATACTTAAACTTTACATATTTCACACTTATCATGTTATCTTTTTGTTCTTTTTATAATGTAATATTTATATGGAAATATTTGTATTTATTGGTGATCGTTAAGTACACATTAAAAAAAAACTCAGAGAAATCTCTTATACCTCTGTAGAGTAATCGTTTAACAAAGATTATATCTCTACTTCCAGACTTAGAGTTTTATCTCCTAGTTACTAACAGAGGAGCCACCATCATTGCAGTGATAGAGAATAGAAGGAAGGGAGAATGGATATATTCTTGTCATCATGAGTTAAATCATTGAATAGATTTCCACAAATAATGTTATAACTGATGGGTAGATGGTGTTGACATAGGTTGTCAACTACTAAGTTGAACGTATTTATATCTATAAAATACTTTATTTCTGGAACATGAATGAAAATGTTGTTTACTTTCAATTGTAGAAGCTACAAGTACCACTTAATCAGACATAGAAAGGAGAGAGTGAAGTATGACAAATTTACAGTAAATAAGGACTAAAAACAAAGAAATATATGATGAAAAAAGTATAATTGCATAACACAAGAAATCTTGTGCCAAGTCCAAAGATAAGAAGGATTCCTTATAGTTCAGCTGTTCTTAAAGGGTAGATTGAGAACTCCCAGTGTCACAAAAGTCTTTTGAGGAGTCTGAGTGGTCGATCCTATTTTCATAATCATGTCAAGATATTTGACCTTAGGCTTGGCTGTCTATCCACTGAGCCACCTAGCTGCCCATTTATATTGCTAGATAGATGGTAGATGGATGATAGATAGATAAATAGATATAAAGGTATATATATAAAATCTTCCTTCTTTTAACCAATCATGCCAAAAAAATCCTTAATGGGGTCGTGAAGAGTCAGACATGACTGAAACTACTCAACAACAACAACAGACACACACACATACACACACACACACATACATGCATATATACACACTCAACTGGGTAGAGAAATCTATCTTAATAAGGAAATAGGACGGGAAAAGGATAAGAAAAAAAGGGGGGTAATAAAAAGGAGAGTAGATTAATGGAAGTAGTAGGCAGAAGCAAAACAGATTTTTTGAGGAGGGACAGGATAAAAAGAGAATGATGGTTAGCTCTTTGAGTTAGTCCTTTACTACAAAGCTCATGGACAAACAATGTAGTTGGGTAATGGATTGGTCCTATGACAAATTAAATTAAAATTTTTATTAGTTATGAACTCTATAACATTCCATTTCTTTAGGGAAATTTTTGATGAAATAGGTCTTTGTAGGATAAAATAACAACTTAATGACTATGTTTAGCATTCCTCCGATCTATCTCTTCCTTTCCTTAATTGGGAGAAGGCATTCTGAATTTTAAACAACTGACATAATTGGCATTGGAAACTCAAGCTGTTCTTAAATTGAAGACTGCTTGTATATGTATTTGAGAGTAGGAAGGAAAGGTGTCTTGAACACGAACAGTAGGCACATAATGAATGTTTGTTGAATGAATGGATGAATGGATGGTGGTCATTATTGTTAACATAAAAGTCATTGTGATTAATGACAAAGCCAACAAGAAGTCAACAAGTAATAACTAAGGTTTGTACGAATGTAAAATAGATACAGAGCAATGAATGTAACAATACCTGCTATGTACAATGCATCAAGAAACAAATCATTCAATAAGAATTTGTTTAGCACCTCCTATGTGGCAGCCACTGTTCTGGGCTCTGTATATATAGAAACAATAATGAAATATTCAGTGCTTTTGAGAAGCTTATTTGTTATTAATGTGAGAAAGCATGTGTTCTTCATTATAGCCAATTGACAGATCTTGCCATTTATATCTTTCCAATATCTTCTCATATATGTCCATTTTTCTCCATTCATACAGTCAACGTTCTAGTTTAGGTTGTCAACAATTCTCTCCTAGACTCTTACAATCTCCACCCAGCTGGTCTCCTTGCCACAAGTTTCTCACCATTCCATTCCGCCTTCTACACAATTACCAAAGTGAATTTTCTAAAGTGCAGACCAATGGCATCACATGCATAATTGGTATCACATTGTTTGCCTTCTCGGTGGGGAGGGGAGGGAGTGAACTTGAAACTGAAAATAAAAATAAAAAATAACAATGAAGTGCAGACCATTCTACCACTACCCTCATCTACTCACTCACCATCTCCCACTTACCTTACTTTTGTGGCTATTATATCCACAATCAAAGAGAAATTTCTCTGGCATTTAAAGCTTCTCATAATATGACCTCTTCTTATCTTTCCAATATCCTTACACATTACTCTCCCTCAGTTACCCTATAGCCTAACTCTACTGGTTGACTTAATCTTCACACATGATATTCCCTCTCTCATCTCTTTACCTTTGTATTTACCATCTCCGGTGTATGCCTGGAATATGTTTTAGTCTATTCTCACTTCTATCCCCTAGCTTCGTTCAAGATTCAATTCCAATGCTAACTTCTGCAGGAAACCTTTTCTGTTTCCTCGTATGTGACTGCCTCCTTTTACATGCCTTTTGTGTGTATCTTGTACTTACCAACTTCTATGCTTATTGTTTTCTCCATTAGAATGTAAACCCCTTGAGAGTGAGGATAGTTTTTTTTTTCTTTTATTATCAGGCTCCTCACAGAGCCTGGCATGTAGTAGGAGCTTAATAAAGGATCATTGCTTGTTGATAATAATGATAACTCACATTCTCATAATGTTTTAAAGTTAGCAGAGCCCTTTCTCCATAGCAACCCCAGGAGCTAAACAGTGTCAGCCTCTTTATCCTTATTTTACGGCTGAGAAAACTGAGGTTCAATGCCTTCTCTCACAGCTGGTGAGTGGGAGTCAAGAGTCAAAACCAGGTCTTTTAGTGCAAGGCTATTGCCTTTTCCACTATGCCAGGTTGCTTTTCTTCACAAGGCTTTGGAAAAGCCTTTGGAGTCAGAGGGCCTAGTTTTACATTGCTCTGCCACTTACTATCTGTATGATATTGCTCATCATTTTACTTCTGAAGATCTTGTTTTATTTATTTTTTTTTTTGTAGATCCCTCATCTATAAAGTGGGGAAACTGGACTAGACAGTCTCTAAAATCCCTTCCTGCTCTAAGTCTATGATTCTCAGACATCACATACAAAGGTGATTATTTGCTTTGACTCAGAGCTATAACTAGCAATTCTAGTGCCCAGGCAAGCATTGCTGAATGTAGATCAGGGTTAGGAGCTAGGAGTCCTGGAGTTGGAGGCACAAGTTACAGACAGGGGGTACTCATCCCTCAGGACATGAAGACTTACAGTTGGAGGCCCTCAAAGAACCTAGTTTAAAAGAAAGTCATTATTGGAGAAAGGAATAGGTCAAGGCTGGGGCTAGAAGAAGCTCACTAGTGATGTGGTCTTCATTAGGAGATGCAATCTAGTAGCTAATATTAATAATAATTCTTGTTAATGGTGTACTAAGCTTAAATTGTTTCTCTCTGCTGATGACAAATGCTGTCAAGAACCCCTAAATTTAGGTGCCCTGAGGTAAAGCCCCTGTTTCCCCATCTTTGTTATAATTCTGACTTGGCTTTCAATTTCTTTCTTTCTTTTTTTTCAGAAGGCCATTGCCAATTACTGGTACTTCCAATGAATATCTTCTAATCTCTGAGAGAATTTCCCAAAGGATACTTGTGTTGTGCGTGCTTTTGGCCTTTGAAGTATTAAGGTATTAATGATTACATTAGCATCTTAGCCAGAATGTGTAAGGCATAGCAGATGAGCAAATATTACATTCATTCTGATGCCAGACTGAAAAGAAATACAAGACAGTACTTTTATTCTTGAAGCATAAAAGTTGCTTTTTCCCCTCCCTACAATCTTTCATTGGCAACATAAATCTATGGTCAGCTAACAATTTTCATATAAATTTTCTAATCTGTTTGGAAAGCACTGAATTATGTTCTCAAAATAACAGCTTTACAGAAAGAAGACTATAAAAATTCTCTAGGATGCTTTTGTGGTTGGCTTCCCAAATACACTCCCCCCCCCCTTAACCTTTGTTCTGACTTTAATAAATAAACAAGAGGGGATGGTTTTGGCGAGGCTTTTAAGAAAATCTCATTGCTTGCTATGAATAAAACACCAAGCTCCCCTTTCACTTGCTGCCAAGGATGTTTTCATTTGGTGCACATATCCCATGGCTACCTTCAACTGGAGGCAGAATTATTTAAGGATTCATCATTATCTTCTTTGGGAATGGCATTCCTAAAGGCCTGATGCATTATTTCTTTAAACGTAAACCCTGCTAATAGTGTCGGCGATTACATCTTTGGATTTATAGAGTGATCTGAAGTGCAGTGCTTTTGAACTGAATTGGAATTGTATGATTCTCTCTTACTTCTTGAGTTTGTTACTCTAATGCAATAGATAAAATCTTAAAAAACATGGTAAAGAATAAACCCCTCTACTTTCAGCCAAATAGTCCGTTACTTTAATATCCTGCCCTCTTAACACACTCAAGGGTGGCAATATTTTCTGATCCAGGAGACTGCTCATTTCTGTGGAGCATTATAGAAACACCCAACATTCCTTCACATTCCAACACTTGGTGGGAACATGCGCAAACCCCAGCAGTGACTGAATCATTATCACCATGTGCAATGGCCCTCAGCCTAGTAATTAAGGGGGGAAAATATCCAAAAACAAACTAGTTCAGTTACCCTTCTTCATAAAGCATTATTTGGAATGCATGCAGGCTCTGCTTATTGTCCTCTGTCTGTCTCTGCAGGGTGTATTGCTAAGGAGGTGAAGGAGCAGCCTCCACTCCAAATAGGTTTATTGCCCAGCAGAGAACCATTGATCAGGAGCTGGCAAGCTTCTGTGCACTCAATATCTCCAAATCATTGTTTGGTGTCTGAATAATGCTCACTGAAGTGACATACTTAACAGGGAGTTATAGATGAAAATCTTGCTCCCTAAATAATGCTCTGTATCTGCAGATGCCACATCCCTATACTTTAGGAAAAAGAAACATGATGCTATAAAGAGAATTATTCTAGCTTCAAGGAAGCAGTTTTACATTCTCCCCTCTTTAAAAAAAAAAGAACAGTGGACTGTTTCTCATAGCATGCTCATAGAAATTTGGAGTTTGATCCACAAGTTAAGTAATCAGCTGATTTTAATATGGAGGCTTCAATCAACAAAGATTTATTACGTTCCTACTATATTTCGGCATACTGATATTAAGTGTCTACTAAAATGCTAGGAATTCAAAGACAAAAAATGAATCAGTCTCTCCCCTCAAGGAGCCAACATTCTATTGATGGAACACAATATATTACACATACAAATTAATCAGTTTTTGTTGTTGTTGTTATTGTTGTTGTCTGTCATTTGTTTCTGAAGAGGACTAATGACATCACAGGATGATATTTTGACTTGCCTTTGAATTTGATTTAAATAAGTCAGAGTTGCACAAAGTCATCAGCCTCACTCTTCTGGAGTCATTAAAGTCCAGTGGTAAAACAAAAGTCAAGATAGCCCAGGATACAGTGGATGATCTTGACGTCTTTGATGTCTGACCAAGCTTTAATTGCTCCACAGTTCCTGCTTTAGCCACCTTTGTGGCCATTGGAACAGATTCTTCTCATCTACCCATTCCACTGGGGAAAGGCTTCACATGCTTAGGGTAGAGAGGTTTATTAGTTACCCTCAATCTTGTTTAGCCCATCTGCCCAGATGGTTTGCATAGATGAGAATTGGGTGACAGTTGGATGCCAAAGATGAATGAAGAGCTCTGAAAAGTGCTCAGCAAGCTTTCACACCAGAGGTGCTAGTCCTCCCTGAACACTCCTTGTACTGGCCCCCCAAAAAAGTTTTTTATTGTTTTTGTTGTTGTTGTTGTTGTTAGATAAATACAAAACACTAAATACAAGATAATTTGATCATAGACGCATAGCCTAAGGGGATCAGGAAAAGCTTCAAGTAGAACAGAATACTCGTGCTGAGTTTCAAAGGAGTCTAAAGATTCAAAGAGATAGAGGTGATTAGGTAAAACATTCAAGGTATGGGGAACAAAAAGCATGAACAAAGGCATAGAGATGAGAAATGGAACATCATGGGTTAGGAATAGCAAATAGGACATTTTTGCTGTAATATATAACATATAATAAGGGAAGTAATGTGTGTTTAGTCTAGAAAGGCAAGCTGGAGCCATATTATGGAAGGCTTTAAGTGTCATACAGAGGAATTTGAATTTTGTCCTAAAGGGAGTAGGGAGCTAATAGAGTCAATGATGGATTTCCTTTATTTATTTTGGCCAAAGATTATGACTTTAATAATCAACAAGTGTTTAGTGCCAAGGGCTGATCTCTGGGTGGTGGATATAAAAGCTCAAATGCAATGGTGCTAGCAGAGATTTAGAGCTATAAGGGACCTCATAAGCCATCTAGTTCAACCTCCTCAGTCCAACCCCTTTGTTTTATAGTAAATAAAATTGAGAGCAAGAGAGTTTAGGTGACAATATCTAGGGTAATGTAGTCTTTACATATAAGAGGCAAGATTTGAATATAATTTTTCCTGACTTCCAGACTCTAGCACTTTAGCTGGGGTATAGGAGTATTCAGGGAAAACTAGTACTTCTGGTGTGAGGGCTGCTGAGCCCTTTTCAGAGCTGCTTTCCACCTTTGGTGTCCACCTGATTCACTCAACTCTCTCCTGTTGCTCCAAGAAGCTATAGCATGCACAAGACCACACCCAAGTAAATCATTTCTGCAGATGGGCTAAATAAGGTTCAGGGTAACTGAGGAGTCTCAAATCCATGGGCGAATTAGGGTAGTGTCTACCCCAAGCATGCAAAACCTTCCCCCAGCAGAATGGGCAGATGAGAACAATTTGTTCCAACAGCCACAAAGGTGGCTGAATCAGGTGCTGTGGTGGAGTGAGTGCTTAAAGCTTGGTTTGACATTGAAGACACGAAGGTCATCTACTGTATTCCAAGCCATCACCAGTTTTCTTGCCTTTTGTCTTGCCACCAAACTTTGATGACTCTGGAAAAGAGAGTAAGGTGACAACTATGCAATCCTGCCTCACATCCAATTTGTTTGTGACACAAAAGACATCACCAATACCATTTTACCATTTTCACCTACCTCAGAATCCTGTGGCAACTGGCAAGTGATGAAGCAGCAGGTGTGGATATACTGGGATCTTTAATCACAATCTACACAGGTGACTGAAGCCATAGGGTCATCTTCTCATTGGACTGAAGCAGCAGGATTTGGCATGCCCTTGGGTATCTGAGCAGCCTTTTTTTAATGACTGCACTGCTCACTCCTAAAGATGATTCCACTTACCATCAGAACAAAGAATGTGCCATACACTTATGGGCAACAGGAAATCCAGTAGATCTGAAAGATAACAGCTCTTGTGAGACCACTCAGCAGGTGTCACATCCAAATAACAGCCTGGGAGTGAAACACTGCTGGCTAAGAAAAGCCAGCTTAAGGAAGTCAGAGCTGTATATACATTTTTCTGGAGTGGCTGCAATGGTGGGGAACACTGTGAAATAGGCCTAGGTTTTGCAATCAAAAATAATCTAGTCCACAAGTTTGTATGCCTCCTAAAAGAAGTGAATGACAGGCTCATTGCAATGCTATTGCCACTATAATCCAAATCACCATAATCAAGGAGTACGCTTTCACCGTGATGAACCCTGATTAGGTCAAAAAATTTTTATGAAGACTTAGAGACACTCATCATCAATGTCCCAAAAGAGGACAAGCTTGTAATTCTGAGTGACTAGTGCAAAAAGTAGGCATAGACTACTAAACATAGCAGGGAGTTCTTAGAAGGAATGGAGGGTGGAGACAGCAACAACAATGTTCATTTACTTTTGAAGACTTGTGTGTTTCACGACATTCTCATCACCAACAATGTCTTCCACTTAACTAAATGCAATGAAACTGTGTGGATGCACCCTCACAACAAACATTTGCATTTAATAAACTATGTCACTGTAAGGAGAAGAGACAGACATGCTGTGAGAGTGATGAAGGCAATAGTGTGCTGGACTGGTCACAGATTCATCCTTTCCAAGCTAAACATTTGAACTGAACAAAAGTTATGGCCCCAAGGCAAGATGACTGTCAGAAGACTTAATGTCAACAGATTAAAGTACTTCTCCAGGTATGATTAGTTTGCCTCTAATTTGGAGGGAAAGCTGAGTCAGCACATGATTGGCAAATGTGGAGGAAAAATAAGTTAATAGCTTTCAAAGATTTGATGCACAGCACTGCATTTACTCATCTGGGCCAGAACATTCACAAACATCAAGACTCGTTTGACAAAAATGATGGGGAAACTCAGAAGCTGCTAAATGATAAAGAAGATTTCCACAGGGTTAGCTAAGAAGATAGTTCATCTGTCTCTAAGAAGGCAGCATTAACTGCACCAAAAGTAAAGCGAAGTAGAGCTTAGAGAGAAAGATTCTTGGCTCTGTAAGAAGGCATATGAAATTCAGTTTTATGTTGATAATAACAATCCAAAGCCCTTTTATGATAATCTTGGCCTTATGAGTCAAAGACTTATGGTGCATCTCAATTACTTAGCACTGATGGAGCCACATTGATTAGTGATAAGGACACGATCTTGGAGAGATGGATCAAACCATCTCTTAGTGATGGTTTGACACTTCCATAGTGTTCTCAACACACTCTCATAAACAAACACTGAAACCATTTCTGGGTACCTCAGGTTGAAGTCAATTCCTCTTAAGGTGAACTTCCAACTGAAGAACAGGTTTTAAATGTCATTAAGTTCCTCTAGTGTGACAAAGTGCCTTGTGCTCATTTTATTCCAGTCAAGATTTACAAGGCATGAGGTCCACTGCTCATACACAAGCTGATTGAAATTTTCCAGGTTATATGGCAAGAGGAGGTTATCCTCCAGGAGTTCAACAATGCCTCTTGTTCATCTCTATGAAGGAAAGGGAGATAGGTTGTCCTTTGACAATCACAGGTGGGTCTCTCTCTTAGTAATTACTGGTAAAATTCATGTCAGGGTCCTCCTTGATGGGCTGATGCTTTACCTGGCAGATGATCATCTACCTGGGAGCCACGGTGGCTTCAGAAACGGCTGAGGAACAATTGATGTGATGTTTGCTACCCAACAACTCCAAGAGAAATGCCAGGAGCAGAGCAGAACAGAAGTCTGTATACAACATTTGTTGATCTGACCAAGGCCTTTGATGCCATTGGTCATTAAGGCTTGTGGAGGGTGGAAGAGTGGGCAGCAAAATTTGGTTGCCTGGAGAAGTTCATTAGTATTGTATGTTAGTTTCATGACAGCAATACTTGCCCAGGTTCTAGATAATGGATGATGTTCTTGCACTTTCTTAGTCACCAGTGGAGTGAAGCAGAGTTATTTGCTTTCTCTCATGCTTTTTAGCATGATGTTTTCAGCAATGTTGTCAGATGCCCTCAATGAGGACAAAAACAGCATCAAAATCAGCTATCAGATTGACAGTATATTATTTAACATGAAAAGGCTACAAGCCAAGACTAAAGTGGAGAGAGTTGGTGTGACTTTTTGTTCACAGTTGATTGTGCACTCAAAGCAGTCTCTAAGGTTGAGATGCAAGAAAGTATGGATCAACTCTCTGCTGCAAGTCCTAATTCTGCCTAACAACAACAAGAAAACAGAGGTTCTCCACCAGCCAGCACCATGACATCCATATGTGATTATTGCGAATGGAGAAACTTTGAATGCTGTGGATAAGTTTACTTACCTTGGCAGTATACTTTCCACGGTTGTACACATGGATGATGAGGTTGACACATGCATTGCCAGAGTTAGCTCAACGTTTGAAAGGCTCCAAAGGAAAGAAAGGGAGAGAAGAGGTATTAGACTGCCTTCTCTCCAAAGGTAGAAAAGAGATATAAGGCTGCCTATGAAACTGAAAGTCTACAGAATCATTGTACAGATCATATTGTTGAATGCCTGTGAAACCTAGACAGTATACCAGCACAATTCCCCGAAAGTGAATCTCTTCCATTTGAATTGTCTTAGGAAGATTCTGAAGATTACCTGGCAAGATATTGGACATAGAGTTTCTTTCTTGAGCTAAACTGCCATGCATTCAAACTCTACTACAGAGAGCACAACTCGTATAGGCTGGCTATCTTGTTCAAATGTCAAAAGTACATTTGACTAAAAGACTATTTTTACTGAGAACTCTCACAAAACAAGCACTCCTATGGAGGTCAGAAGGACTAACCTACAAGTAAACTCTTAAGGTCTCTTTGAAGAACTTTGCAATCAATTGTGATACATGGGAGACACTGGCCCAGGACCACCCAGTATGGTGTGCCCACATAGAAGAAGGTGCTGTGCTCTGTGAGTGAAGCAGAATTGCAGTAGCCCAAAAGAAACTTGAGATGCACAAATTTAGAGACATCTCCACTCCAAATGTTCATATGGACTATTTGGTCCCCACCTGTGGTAGAACCTTCAGAGCTTGTATTGATCAGCCACAGTTGGATACACTGTACCTTGACCCTAACATAGTGATGTCATTTTGGTCCTCTTCAAGAATGAAGGACAACAACCAGCACTCTATCCATTAGGCCAAACTGCTTTTCTCAACCCTATTATCAAGAAGCATACATTCTATAGAAGGAGACAATATATGCATATATAAATACATTGAAAATAAATGTAAGATAACTTTTAGGGGGATTCATTAGCAGCTAATGGGATCAGGAAAGGCCTAATGTTGAGCTTCAAAGAAGTCTCTTCTGATCATTTGCATTTAACTTTTTATTTTTTTTTCCTCTTGACTCCTGCCTGTATTTGTATATCAAAGTTCATTTACTATTCTTTTTCTTTTCTTAAGGAACGTTTTAAAGTTCTGTATTTCATTGAAGCTTTATTTATTTTCCCTTTTAGGATTATACTCACTTTTGGTGTTTAAGTTCTTGCTTATAGCCATGTATCTTTTGCCTTTTGGGACATTTCATTCTATATTTTCTACTCTTTTGTAGTGATAGCTGCTAAATCTTGTGAAATCCTTACATCTTCAATATTTCAATTCTTTCTGGCTGTTGAAAGTATTTTTCCTCAAAACAGGAAACTTTGAATTCTAGAATTATATTCTTAGAAGTTTTTCTTTTGGAGTTTCTTTCAGGAGGTGATTTGCAGGCTCCCCCCCCCCCCATTTTATTGTTCTCATATATCTAGACAATTTTCTTTAATGATTTTTGAAATATTATATCTATATCCCTTTTTCATGGATTTCGGGTAGTACTATGATCTTAAGTTATCTTTCTTTGATCTGCTTTGCAGGTCAATTATTTTTGATATGAAATATCTTTTATATTTTTTTCTATTTTCTTAATCTTTGACTTTATTTTAAGAAGTTTTGCTATGTCTTATAGTCATTATCTTCTATTTAATCCATCCTGATTTTTAAGGAGTTTGTTATTAGAGTGAAGTATGGTACCTCTTGTGTTAAGGTGTTGATACTTTTTCTAAGTCTGTCAATCATATTATACTGTTGTTTTAAATAATGGCATACTTTCTTCATGAAATTCTATTTTTTTATGCTTAAACATTTTTTAAAATTTTGATTATAGGGTTTTAAAAAATTATTTTCTTCTTCTGCTTTGCAGCTTGGTCATCTCCCATAGCATAATAAACTTTTTTTGTTGTTTACTCATTTTCATTGCAGAGATGTCATGAACTGAGTTCTAGTTTTCCCTTACTATGTGAATTAGTTCAAGTAGGATTATTCCTTTGCCTAGCTACTGGGACTCATTATCTGATAAAATTAAACTAAATTAAAATTTCTGGGAAAATTGGACAGCAATATGGAAGAAATTAGGTTTATATTAACACTTCACGTCATATGACAAATTAAGATTAAAATAGATACATGACCTAGATACAAATGGTCACATCAAAAACAAATTAGAGAGATATGTAAAAAAAAAACAAATTCCCTGTCAGACCTATGGATGGAAGAAAAGTTCATGACCAAACAAAGACAAAGAAGGTCACAGAATATAAAATGAAAAAATTGAATGCATAAAATTAAAAGAAAACATTTTTGCATAAACAAATTCAATAAAGCTAAGACAAAAAGGGAAACTTTAAGGGCAAAAAAAATCTTTGTAGCAAATTTCTCTGATAAAAGTATCACTTCCAATATCTAAAAGGAATTGATTGAAATTCATAAGAAAAGAGGCTGTTCTGTAATTGATAAATGGTCTAAGGGTATGAAAAAGCAGTTTTTTTTAATTTTAAGAATCGATCTTTAATATGGAAAAACAGATGAATAAACACAATCTCCTTTGCCCCTACACATACATTTTTTGGGGAGTGGGAGCCTATGGCTGCTGAATGTAGTATATGCTATCAGATGTGAGCCTTTGTTTGGTTTTTCTTAACAATTTTTCTCTGCTACAAGGTGGAGTGAGGAGAAGAGAATATGCTGGTAGTATAGGGTTATATCTGAAAATGGCTGATGTGAAGACAAAAGGCATTAATGCAAGTTACTTAAAAAGCAAATGAATAAAAATAAAAGGGTTGAACTAGAAAATTTTTGACTCCTTGTTTTATTCCAGTTCTTTTTCTACATCCTCATACCAATGGTATAAAAGAACCTAAGGATCTCATTTAGAGATATAGAAGTTGCCCAGTACATACACATTCCTACTACATGCTCCATTTAATCTCTTTCTCCTCTAAATGACATTTAGACCTCTCAGTCATTTTTACATTATGCTTTACATTTTAGAAGGCAGCTAGATAGCTTAGTGAATAGAGAGCTGGGCCTGGAGTCAGGAAGACCTGAGTTCAAATCTAGCCTCAAACACTTAGTAGCTGCATGATCTGTCAAGTCACTTGACCTCTCTTTGCCTCTGGAGAAGGAGATGGTAAGCCACACTAGTATCCTTGCCAGGAAAACCCCATGGACAGTATTGGCATGATACCATCCAGGTAAACATGAAGAATCTGTTTCCATAAGTATCCTAAGGAAGAGGAAGCATTGTGTTTTTCACCTTTATATTCCCCACAGTGACTAAGCATGGTGCTTTCTACATAGTAGGTACTAAATAAGTATTTGTTAAGTGAATAAGATGAATAAATATGTAAAATCCAAATAAAAGAGACTAAGAAGTTGAATTTTTGGTAACTGAACCAAGTTAAATTTTTGTAGCATCATTCCTTTACTTTGATCAACTTTCTGACATTACTTTGAGATCAATTCACATTTCTGTTAGGCCTGGGCCTGTGCAGTAAAAGTTAATAAACTGAACAAAATCATTTTTGATTTTGTAATTGTGATAGTAACCAGTAGAACATTTTCCTTTGCCTTACAAAAATAAGATACCAGAGGAATTGTTAAGGAAAATATTTTCAGCATTTAGAAGTAACCATTGGCACACAATTAACAAACTAATCATTAATTATTTTAAAATTTGAACTAAAGCAAACCTTCCAAAAAGATCCAGTTGAATAACCACAATGAAATTGAAATTTATAAAATGCTTTTCTATATTTCTTCAAAGTTTAGCTTTATTTTTAGCTTTTGAGTTTTATTTCATAAACAATTCTTTCAACATGTGTTTTTAAAACTTTGGGTTACAAATTTTCTCCCTTCTTCCCTCCCCACCCACCCTCATTGAAAAGGCAAGCAACTCGATACAGTTTATAGATGTGTAGTCATGCAAAACACTTCCCTAGTAGTCATGTTGTAAAAAACTAATTATATTTCCCTTCATCCTATCCTATCCCCGATTTATTCTATTCTCTCTTTTGACCCTGTCCTTCCTCAGAAGTGTTTGCTTTTGATTATCCCCTCCCCCAATCTGTCCTCCCCTCTATCAACCCCCTGCTCTCTTGTCCCCTTCCCCCCCCTTATTTTCCTATAGGGTAAGATAGACTTCCATACCCAATTGTGTATGTTATTCCCTCCTTAAGCCAAATCCTATGAGAATAAGATTCACTCATTCCCTCTCACCTTCCCCCATTCCCCCTCCACTGTAAAAGCCTTTTCTTGTCTATTTCATATGAGATAATTTACCCCATTCTACCTCTCACTTTCTCCTTCTTCCACTATAATCCTCTCTCACTCTTTAATTTTATTTTCCAGATATCATCCCTTCATCTTCAACTCACCCTGTGCCCTCTCTCTCTCTCTCTACATACATATAATTTTTTTCCTCCAACTACTCTAATACTGACAAAGGACTCATGAGTTACAAATATCATCTTTCCATACAGGAATGTAAACGGTTTAACCTAAATAAGTCTCTTATGATTTCTCTGTCCTGTTTACCTCTTCCATGTTTCACTTGAGTCTTGTATTTGATAGTCAAATTTTCTATTCAGCTCTGGTCTTTTCATCAACAATGCTTGGAATTCCCCTATTTCACTGAATGACCATTTTTTACCCTGAAGGAGGGCATGGAATATAATATTCCAGAGGGCAAAGGAGATAGGATTACAACCAAGAATCACCTACCCAACAAAACGGAGTATAATCCTTCACATTGACCTGGGAATTCTGGAATTTGGCTACAATATTCCTAGGAGTTTTCCTTTGGGGATCTCTTTCTGGAGGTGATTGGTAGATTTTTTCAATTTCTAATTTGCCTTCTGGTTCTAAAATATCACTGTGGGCCAGAAGCTCAAGAGGCAGCTGCCGCCCTGGAGCTGAACTTGAGGAATGGGACTGGGACCCTCCTCTTTTCTCTCACCACCGCAGAAACAGACTTATCCCACTGACCTTCTAAGTTGTCTTTGGCATTCCTGGGTTGAGAAGTCTGGAAACCGCCACAGCTGCCTGTGATTCAGTCCTCTGATGCCTGCTCCAGATTCCCTGCGACCTGCACACATCAAGTGCTGCCCTTGGACTGAATCCAAACCTCACAGAACAAATCCCCTTAATAAAAGGATTTGTTCTGTAAAACTTGGACTCAGTCAAAAGGCCACGCCCAAAGACCTAGAAGGCCACAAGTAGCCTTGAAGTTTCAGGTTTCTCTATCCCTGCGTCTATGTTCTGCCTTCTGGAGCCAAGCAAAAGTTTAATACTTTTTCCAAGATATTTTTATTAATGGGTCCTAAATTCCTGTTACTCTTTTAAATTTGGGGGATTTAATTTCATATTTTTTATTCATATTGCACTTTTCATTCATTAAAAACTCCAGATGTTTTTGCCATAATCAGCTGTCTAGTCATACCTCTCTTATTTTCAACTGAGTCACTTGATTTTTTAACTGAAATTTAGAAATTCACAGGGTTTTTTTTTTCATTTTATCCTGCTGAGATATTTGTGTTTCAAAATTTTATGTCATTCAGCATGATAATTCTTCTCAATACATTCCATATTAGAACTGGATAAGTTTGCTACATCTACGTTGTTATCCAAGTAATTGATCAAAATGTTAAGCAATGGGCAATAAGCTAATTCCAAAGGAATTGTGTAAGAGAATACCTTCTGGTTGAAATTAATTCATGAAAGTCTCATATTTGGGTTCAGTCATTAAATCAGTTCCTCAATGCACAATAACTTTAATGTAATGGTATCTATACCTCCCCATCTTATCCACAATGATTGTATGTGATTTTTTCAAGTGCTTTGGTGAAATTTTTCACACATTCCAACATTTTCCCTGATGTGTTAACTAACATTTTTAAAAACAGAAGGGTGAATTGAGAGCTGAAAGGTTACTCAATGGCCATCTTAATCATCAATGTTTTAATTTTACAGATGATGAAACAAAGGCCTCAGGAGGTTAAGTGACATGCATGTGGTCATATGTGTAGTAAGTTTCAGAAACAAGCTCTAACTCAGCTCTCCTTATTCTACAGTAAGTGCTCTTTTTACTCTATCATCCTCATTCCTCTGGGAATGAGGTAAGCCTAGTTTGACTTATTATTTAAGAAAATATGGAGGATGGAGTCAAGATGGAAGAGGAGAGTCAACAATCCAGCTGAACTTTCTTAACATTCCCCTACAAATAACTTTTAAAATAATGCCTCAAATCAAATTTTAGAGATGGAGAGCTAACAAAAGGTAAGAGTGAGGCATTTTCCAGCCTAAAACAATTTAGGAGATTGGAAGAAGAGGTCTGTGACACTGGAGTGGATATCTGCCTAAAAGTTACCTGACAGGAGCACCAGAGGTGACCTTGGAGGCAATAGTGATGACAGCAGCAGCAGTAGCTTTGGGAGTTATCAGGCAAGAGATAGTAAAGGGATTAGACACCTGGTTAGAAAGAGATTAAAAGGGACCTTTTGTTGGCACTGGGTGTAGCCGGCACTAATTGGCAACTCTATTGCCCATACACAGTTCCAAGTCACAGATCCAGGGCAGAGAGGAAAGCTTGTGGTCAGTCACAACAGACTGGGGGCTCTGGTCCCAGTTCCAAGGCAGATAGAAGCAATAGAACTTCTTGCTGCACTAGAGTAAGGGACCTGGTTATAATTTCAGCACCAAGAGGAATGCTAGTGCTTGCAGTTGCAGGGGAGTAGGGGCTGTTTTTGGGTAAAAACCAGAACACAGAACATGAGAATAGTGAGTACACCTCTTTTCATATCACAGCACCTCTGAAGCACTGAAAACTTTCAAACCTTTAGAACTAGTTCTGAGAAAAGCAGTAAAAAATATCTGAAGCATGGAACCACAACCCTGCTTCCACCCTCACCCCTCCCCACCGGCTCCCCTGCCCCACACATACCTGGGCTCTTAAGAAGGATAAACATAAAAAAAAATAAGATGGAAGGAAATCCATAATTAGTAATCATAACTGTGAATGTGAAAGGGATGGATTCACCCATAAAATGGATAAGAGAGTGGATTGGAAACTGGAATCCAATAATATATTATTAAAAAAAGACATATTCAAAATGAAAAAAACACATATAGAGTTAAAATAAAGGCCTTGTGCAGAATTTATTGTGCTTCAGCTGAAGAAAAAAAAAGCAGGAGTAGCAATGATGATCTCAGACAAAGGAAAAGCAAAAATAGACCTAATTAAAGGAAATAATCAGGGAAACTATATTTTGCTAAAGGATACCACAGACAATGAAGTAATTTTGAAAAATTTTACAGTAAATTTCTTTGATAAAGACCTCATCTCTCAAATATATAGGGAACTGAGTCAAATTTTTAAAAATAAGAGCCGTTCCCAAGCTGATAAGTGGTCAAAGAATATGAACAGTTTTCAGAAGAAGAAATCAAATCCATAGTCATATAAAAAAAATGCTGTAAATCACTAATTATTAGAGAAAGGCAAATTGAAACAACTGTTATGTACCATTTCACACCTACCAAAAATGACAAATACTAGAGGGGATGAGAGAAAACAGGTAGACTAACAAATTGTGGTTGGAATTCTGAAATGGTCCAACCATTCTGGAGAATAATTTGTAACTATGCCCAAGGGTCTACAAAATTCTGCATATCCTTTGACTCAGCAACACACTACTATGCTTGTGCCCCAAATTGATTAAAGAAAAAGGAAAAGCACCTATAAGTAAATATATATACATATGTATATATACTTATATTATATATATGTTTATATATAATGACTTTTTTGTGGTGGTAAAGAATTGAAAACTGAAGAAATGAGCAAAATGTGGCATATGATTGTGATAGAGTATAATTTTGCTATAAGAAATGACAAAAGAATGGTTTTAAAGAAACATGATAAGATCTATATGAACTAATGCAAAGTGAAGTGAGCAGAACCAGATCATTGTGCATAGTAACAGCAATATTAATGACGACTAACTGTGAAAGACTTAGCTGCTCTGATCAATACAGTGATCCATGACAATTCCAAAGGATTCATGATGAAAATATGCCATCCACCTCCAGAGAGGACTGATGAACTCTGAGTACAAATTGAAGTGAAATTTTTCACTTTCTTTATTGTTCTTGGTTTTATTTTTGCCATATAGCTAACATGGAAATTGTTTTTTGCATGATTCCATGTGTATTTGATATCAGATTGCTTGTTTTCTCAGTGTATTGTGGAAGGATGGGGGTGGATAGATAAGAATTTGGAGCTCAACATTTAAAAATAAATAAGTAATAAATAGAATTTTAAGAAATTAGTAACAATAAATAATAAATTTATTTAAAAATTGTATTTTTAAAAAAGAAAATATAGTGGCTTCTATTGGTCACTACTTCTCTTTCAAAGTATCTGAGATAAATATGGGGCAGCTAGGTTGATCTGTTCACTAGATTTCTGGATAGAGGATAACATTGATTATTCAGACTCTAAAGTCATTTGCTTACAAGTGATCATTATACCCACGGGAGTTGATGAGATGACCAAGGGAGAAGAAAAAAGAGCCTGATGGATAATGATCCAGCAAAAGATACTGAGGAGACTTATGATCAGATGAGTGGGAAGAGAACCAAGAGAGAGCACTGACAGAACAAACAAGGAAGGAGAAAATTTGTAGGAGAAAGGGACATTTAAAGGTTTATAAAGCAGCAGAGAAGTTAAGAAGGATGAGGCCTGAGAAAAGAACATGAGATTTAGCAGGTAAGATTTTTATAAAATGATTCAGAGTGAAGTGAGTAGAACCAGGAGAATAACACATAATAATATTATAAAGACGAACTACTTTGAAAGACTGATCAAAACAATGATTACCTATGCTTCCAGAGGAATGTTAAGGGAAAATGAGAAAGAGAAAGAGAGAGAAAATTTGAAGAGGCAATGTTAGAGGGACCCATAGAATCTAGTATTCTCAAATAAGGGCTATTTCTGTTTGGGAATGGTAGCATTAGCCCCATGTAGTTGAGTGAATTAACCTGTTTAATTGAATTATATAATATTATCTATTTAAGTAATGGGAAAAAAAATTCAGTTTTAGTTTCTTTAATACTAAGATGCTCTTTCAGGCTATAATTAGCCAAGAGATTCGGTTGTTTTGTAAGTGTACTCCAAAGCAGAGATAACAAACTTGTATCATTGTCATAGAAGAGAATGCTTATTTTCTTGCTTTACTATATAATTCTCTGAACCATTATGCCAAGTTGTTTAAGCATAAGTCTAAAAGAAGGTAAGCTATCTCTGTTTGATACCGTTTTGAACTAGGGTTTCATCTGCTATAATACTATTCCTTCCCACTCTGATTATAAAAGTAATTGAAAATATTATTATGCCATAAGAGCTAAAGAGTTTTCCTCAAAGCCCAGGAAAATGGGTATAAATCCTGCTTCTAACAAGAGGCACTATGTGAACCTGGCTGTGGAACCACGGAAAAGTGACTTAACTTATCAGTGATCTAGGTAATTTTCTAAAGAATTGAATTTTAGAGAAAAGGATGATTTGAATTTTAGAGGGAGTTTTCTTATCTAGGAGTTCCCATTAGCAGTAAAATCATGGGACCATTCTCTATCTCAGTCCCTAAACATAATACAAATAGAATCAGGGACTGAGCAAAAGGGCTGTTAAGAAGCTTAACCTATGATCATTATAGCTCTATAATGTATGGAGTGAAAAAAAAAAAACTCATGAGAAGCTGACAAATGTTCTGAGATGTTATACTCAGCTCACACTATGATAAAATAAAACAGCATATCACAATCATTGAAGGAATGATTATGAGTAAATCCTGCTTGCTCATCATCAAAGGGATTAGATTGAGAGATGTAATCTTTCAGTTTATTGATGAGAAATCTGGCAGAGAGTTTTTAAGGGATTTCTTTTTTTTTAATGAAAAAGTATTTTATTACTATATACCAGGCACAGCATTAAGAACTGGGGATACAAATAGAAAAGTGAAAACAATTCCTGATTTTGTCAAGCTCTCATTCTAAGATACAGACCAATGCAGGACAAGGTTCAGGAGTCCCTCAGAAGTAACTATCTCTGTTTCCCCCATTGCATCATCAATGGAGGGAATGGAAGGTCCCATAAAGTGAAGATCATTCTAATAATTTTGTTAAAATGTCCACTCTCTTGAGAGGTCTTTTAGCAATCTTTAAGGGACCATTCCTAATATTTAGGTCAAATCTTTCTTTAACATCCATCTCTAAATCATAGCTATGTCCTTAGTTGTTGCACAGAATTATACTTACTTCTAAACTCTTCAATATGGCAATTTTTGAAATATTTGAAAACATATATGTCCCTCCGAAGATTTCATATATCAAGCTCAATATCTCAAAATACTCAATCTGACTCTCACCTTACTCAATTTTTCTACCCTTTTATTTCCTTGGTCATCTTCCTTTGGTTGCACTCCAGTTTGCAAATACCCCTTCTTCCTAACATGGTGCCCAGAATTGAACAAAGTAATCCAATAAAAGTTTGACCAGTGGGGTGTAAAGTGATAATAATGCTTCCCTTGATCTGGATACTCTATGTTTATGACTATAAACTAATATCAAATAAGTTTTCAATACATATATGGTTCTGTGATCTCACTGATTTGGAAGTTCTCTCCAGTGATGCAGATGACAACTCCCTGATACCTGCCAATACTGTTTGCCTTTTTCCATGCCCACCCAAAGGGTAATATAAAAAATATATAAATCTAGGGCAAAAAAACCCCTATCATGTTGGGTGGACTCCCTGTAAAGGATTTACTGGAGGATTTGGACAAGAGTCTCACAGATTGTGGGAAGTTTGGATAGGTTGGGGCCTGCTATGTTAGGGGGGATGCTTCAGATTAATGACATCATAGATCCCTTGAACCATGGTGGAGAAGGTAGAATGACCTTTTATGAAGTGTTGGATTTAGGAGTCAAGAAAAAACCCGTGCTGAACTTGAGCCTCACAAGTCATTTAAATCCTCTGATGCCAAATTTCTGTGTTTGTAAAATTGAGAAGATAATAATTGCAGAACAGAGTTGTTGTGAGTTTTAACTGAAATAATGTTTGTGTTCTTTGAAAACTTTAAAGAGTGTTGTCAATGTTATTGTTTGTTGGTACTGGCTATGTAACATTATAGTAACATTGTAAATATCCCTATTGGATCAATAGTGATGTTTCAGTATCTAGCCTCCCCAGAAGACCCTTTCTTGTGATTGTGGTTTAGATCTATTGAAGACCCTTCAGCTTCTAATTCTGTTTGTAGTGGCTTTTAAAGAAATAGTGATACCTCTAATACTAACCATGTTGTAAAAGAAAGCACTAAGCATCACATGATCTACTGTATTATGATACATTCTGGGGTATGAAGTGAACTTGGATCTTGTAATTGCTACTTCTGCTACGATTGAAGCACTTGCCCTTATGTGTGATGGAGCACTTGAAGGCCCTATCTATCCCAGGAAAGCTGACTTGCTGGCACTTTTTCCTCCTTAGCTTTATATGGGGA
The DNA here is from genome assembly GCF_900497805.2 of Vombatus ursinus. NCBI lineage: Eukaryota > Metazoa > Chordata > Mammalia > Diprotodontia > Vombatidae > Vombatus > Vombatus ursinus. Next base: position 7,280,108 of record NW_020951957.1, on the reverse strand, counting down.
CAGTGTAAATTCTCTCAATTCATATGCTATATAAATAATTGCAAATAATGGGTACATCAGTCTATGTGCTTCTTCCTTATTTTCCTTTACTTTTGTGTTAAGAATGCTGAATTTTTAATGGTATTTATATTTTTCCTCACTTTGAGTAATACAAAAAATATCAATCAAGAATACATTTCTTTTGATTTATCATTACTCTTGTCATTTTAAGTTTTCAAACAGTTATCATAAGTTCTTTTCTTTTCTGAAAGTATTGAAATATTGTCATTTACATTCTAGATATAAATAACTTTATATGATCCACTTCTAGTTAGGAAGAATGTACAAACTATATTTATTTGGTTGTTTTTATTTATTTATTTTTGGCCAGGCAACTGGGGTTAAGTGACTTGCCCAGGGTCACACAGCTAGTGAGTATCACATGTCTGAGGTCATATTTGAACTCAGGTCCTCCGGACCCCAGGGCCGGTGCTGTATCCACTGCTCCATCTAGCTGCCCCCAAACTATATTTAGGAAATAAATTTTTAAATGATCTATTTCAGTTAGTCCCATAATGGACACTTAGCAATCTTATAACATGTAGAAAGTTTTGTGTGTGTTTTTTTTTAATGTATTCTGAAAAGAAGAAATTAAGTCCAAATAAAAATGTAGGGGTAAAATGCAAGTGTAATCTTTATCAATTAAAAAAAAAATGGTGCCAAAGTTCATCAAGTAAGAATCTAGGGATTTTCCCCCTAGGTATTTTACGATTTAGGGCAGTAGATAGTCAAGCTGTGACCCATTTCCATCATAATTGAGGGATATAGACAAGAAAGTAGACACATATACAAATATCCTGCATTCATTCATGATGTGTAACTCTCTGGAGAAGAGTAACTAAGTTTCCTGAAATAGAGATTAATAAGGGCTTAAATGAATTGAGTTGCTTTCTCCCAATGGGGCAGTGATCTGAAACAGTTATCTTGGAGTCCTATTCCAGGTGACCGAGATTATTATTAGTCTGATGAGATTTGATTTTGTTCCTCCATAAAAACAGGGTAAAGGAAAACTAATAGCCTTATATGAATCTTCAGAGAGACCATTAAGTTGATTTCATTTTCCCTAACTCCTATATTTCTATTCATGTTATTTAAGACTTCATATAATCTGACAACAAGAGCATAGTCTATGAAAACATGCATTAGATTTTGAATCAAGAACCTGGGTTCTTCCATTTATTTTCTATATGACCTTGGATAAAGCCATTAAACTTTCTGAGCCTTAGTTTCCTCAAATGTAGAATGAGTAGGTTCAATTAAAATGACTTTAAGGCCCTTCCAGTTACGTTTTCTCAGCTTTTTATCATCTAGCTTCTTTTCAAATACTCTATGCTCCAACTTAACTGAATTACTTTGGGAGCAGTTAGTGGGAGGAGAATGAATCCATGATTTGGTTGGCATTGAAACTCCTTCCACCAATGCAGATCAGCAATTCCTCAGTAAGTTTTAATCTTAAAGTAGGAATTCTTAGCATGAGATCTGTGAACTGAATTTTTAAAAATAACTTCTTTGGTATAATTGATTTCCTTTGCAATCATATACATTTTATTTTATGTATTTAGAAATGTTACTCAAAGAAGGGGACCATAAGCTTTAACAGACTACCAAAGGAGTCCATGACACAAAATAAATTAAAAACCCCTATCATCAAATGGATTTTTATTTGTTTTGTTTGTACATTCTTTAGTTTGGTTCCTTACAACTGAGGTTTGACTCAATGGAGGGCCTTAATAGTGTGTGAATGACTGAAACATCTTCTAAACTGCATTAACCTAAGTTTCAAGAATTCTGAATTTGCTATTATTTGGAAACAAGCTCCCTTCCTCACTATCTTGGTCCCTTAATGAGAAAGCAATCCCTTTACTCTTCCTTAACTGATTATCTAGCATGTTCTCCCAGAGAAGCTGTTGCTAAACTGTATTTTTTAACCCCCACCTGAAACTGTCAAAAACATGTTTTTCTCACTCCTTTCAATAGAGAATTTTTCTTGCTTTGCTAAGAAAGTAAAGTCCTATTATAAGTAGCTTCCTCTTCTTCCCTACTCTATAGCTCAAAACTCTTTGGCATCATCATCTAGACTCATATCTATTACTTCACATCTGAAGATGTGCATTTTTCTGTCAGCAACTCCCTTTTTGTTCCTTTGATTTAATCCTCTCCTCTGTTGCATCAGATTAGTCCCATGATCATTCCCTATCTCTCTCTAATCTTTAATATTCTTTTATGATTTGATAGTTTCCCTTCTTCATACAAATATCACCAGACCTCTTCCTTCCTTTCCAAAACAGAACAAAACAAAAAAATCCACCTCATTTGTCCCCACCATCCCCTGAAGTTATTATCAAAGGATCTCTCCTCATTTTTACAAACTACTGGCAAAGTTATCCAAATCAGCTACCTCCATTTCTGTTTCTCTTACTCATTTCTCAACCCCTTGTAGTCAAGTTGCTGACCCTATCATAAACCAGTGAAGCAGTCCACTGCCCTAACCACTTATCAATAAAATTTAAAATAAAACAAAAGTTGTGCAGTACATGGTTTTGACCTACTCTCCCAATCCTAACTGTCACTGGCAAGTTGAATCTACAGAAGTTAACTAGTATACCCTCTAAAGAGTCTAGAGTTAACTCTAAAGGGATAGGGGGCATCAAAACCCCTACCAGTGTACTTGACCCCATGATTATCAGATCATACAAGTCAGCCAGCCAAATTTAATTAGCTGTTAGAAAGAGGTATTGACTGAAGTGGTAAAGTAAGAAGTTGGCACAAAACAAGTACTCTCGACACAAATAGATTCTAAGGGAAAGCCGGCTTAAGCATAGTGAGTGTATGTGACAAAGGGATAACTCATGGCTCTTAGTGTTTGGAAGTCTATTGCTCTTCAGTTCCATGTGGTTGGAAGCCCTGTTCTCCCATTTATGGAGTAGTCATGAAGTTCGCATGAGGCATACCATAGCAATCTAATTGGCTTCTTATAGAGGCTTTAAGTTGCCTTTCCTCACTGTTTCTTGTTTGTCCTTAGATCCCATTGCAGAAAATGTCACTACCCACTCATGACCCAGAGATGCTCCTAGGACATGTCTCCAAAGTTTACAAAGTCCTCTTCTTTGGGGAGGAGACAGTGGTTCTACCCTTTTCCTCTGCTTCCCAACAAGCAATACTTTTTTTTTTATATTATTGAAAATACCCTATCTGAAAATGCTTGCCTGAATATGCTCTCTTCTAAGCTTTCAGATGTCAAATGCCTGGATTTCAACCTAGCTTGGTACTTTATACAAAACTCACATAGCATGTGACTGGGCCCACATTGTTGTCTATGATTAGCATTAACATTTCTGTCTGAGTCAACTGCTATGTTCTCAGTTGATAAAGACATAAGGACTAGAATATTTTGGCAATTACTTTCAATGTGGTAGAGCAATTATTGACTCAAATTACCATAAATTTACACCTAAATTGTTCTCCTTGAAAGCAGTTACTGTCTGATTTTGTCTTTGTCTTCCTAGCACCTATCACAGTGTCTGATACACAGTAGATAACAAATGGTTGTTAATTGACTGCTTTGTTGAAGGTCATTTTTCATTTCATACCAGTTGCCAATTGTATAGGTTCAGTTTAGAGGTCATAATGAATTAATCATAATTCTGTGGATGTGTCTGCATTGCAAGAGTAGAAGAGAACCAACAAATTAAATATTGCTATGCTTTGTTCAACAAACATATATTCCTTCTAAATACTGCAGAGGGACTTCGGAGGAAATACAAAGACAGATATGAAATATTCTCTATCATTAATTTATGTGGACCTAGAATGAAAAGAGCTGGATTACTTCTGGTTCAGATGTTTAGCACTCATAGTATTCTGGACATATTATTCAGCTCTCCAACTCTGTTTCCTCTTCTGCAAATGAAGGAGTTAGATTATATGATTTATAAAGTTCCATTAAGCTCTTAATCTGTGTTTTTGATCCTATAAAATAGCTTACATTTTGGTAAAGGAGGTAAGACATGTACACAAATAACTGTAACAACACAATGCTTAAGTATAGTGCAGGCAAAGTACTATGAGGGATATTAGGAACAAAAGTTCATTTCCAATTGAGAGGATTAGAGAAATGCTGGTGAAGAAGATAATTCTTAAATAGAATTTCAAAGGCAAGATATGAGGGAGAAGGCAATTTAGGTTTAAAAATGACACCAGCTGGTAATCTTGAGACTTTTTTTTGGAAAGAGAGGCTATGAAAGATCCTTAGCACTCCCTCCTGTAACTTTCTCAACTCAGAACCTTACTTCACAGTTTGCTGAAAAAAATATGGCCAAGTAAATAGGTCCTATGATTACAGTCTGTGCTTTGAGCTTTAAGATCCTCCACTTCTTAACTTGAAAATAAATTTTTGGAAAAAAAAATTCCTTGTCATCTGAAGTGTCTGGCACATGCCTATTACGATTTACATTTCTTCTTCATCTTTGTAGTTCTGAGAAGTCAGAACTCAGGGTAAAGTGTAGGTAATTTTTATAGGTAGAAATCATAGCCTGCATTGAAACTAAGCCCTCCTCAAGCACTGATCCCAGATTTGCATGTGATGTTACTGCCAGTTCATTGTCCCCAGAAATTCTCTTGCCATGCATGTAGAAGCCCCCACATCCAAAAAGATCTCCAACATTCTCCTTATAGGTGGAGTTCTATACAATCATGTAATCCTTTCACTATTATACATATTTAATCCTGAAGTTTCCTTAAAATATAAAATGAAATATCATCTTTGTCTTCCCTAGGAGAATCTAGCATTTACTCTTTGGAAACAGTTGTTCTTGAACTTATCCACAGCAAAGTAAGTAGTCTCATGATTTTTATACTCTGAGAGCTAGCCACTTGATGAAGAATAGGAAACACTCATCATTAACTTATGAAAGCAAGACATAGAAACATCACCTTCCTAAACTAGATGTGTTGAGAGAGAGAAAATGAGAGAGAGAGAGAGACAGAGAGAGAGAGAGACAGAGACAGAGAGACACAGAGAGACAGAGACAGAGAGAGACAGAGAGACAGAGAGACAGAAAGAGAGACAGACAGAGACAAAGACAAACAGACAAACAGGGAGGCCATATTGAAAAATACCCTGCCAGAGCATCTGTCAAAAAGGAAACCAAGTTTCAGAATTCTTTCTATTTTTGACTCTGATTAAAAAGACAAAGTGCATTGAAAATGTTTAATGAATAACTCTCTTGCGAGTAGAGAAGACCCATGTGGTAATTATAGAGAGAAAGAGGAGAGGGGAAAAAGACAGAGACAGAGGGAGACAGAGAGAGAAACAGAGAGAATGAAAGACAGATACAGAGTCAAAGACAAATAGGGATAGAAAGGGGAGACACACACACACACAGAGGGAGAGAGAGAGAGAGAGACAGAGAGAGAGAGAGAGAGAGAGAGAGAGAGTGATGCAACTGACATGATACAGAACTCAAGCACCTATTTACCTATCTCAGGAGAGCAATGGGTCTTCTTCATTCACCAGCATCCTCATATCATTTCCTTGCTCTTTTCTTCTAACCTGGGCTGTTGTTCAGTGAGGTAAATTTAGAAAGCAATGGCCTTAGCCCTGTGTAGGAGAGGTGTGAGTTTAAGTTGAGTACAAACCTTGCTAATTATCACCTTACTTATGTGCATTCCTGATGCTTCCTGCAAGAAAGAAATCTTACCTTAGCTCTCCATAAACTCTGATATGAGGTCATTGGATCATAGACTTAAAACTCTGAAGGGAATTTCGAGGCCATCTAGAGGCCAATTTCCTCATCTACAAAGAGGTGCAAAGGAGTTAAATGACTTGCCCAGCAACATATTCAGAACCTATTTATGTAGTCAGGAGCTTTGTAAATACCGTCTGAGGGAAAGAAAATAAATATTCAACTTAAATTCTAAATAGGGAGTTTATGCTTGGTTTTGATGCCAAGAAAAGACTCCCTTTGAGAAATATAGACCAAAATATCACAGACACATACACATGAAGAGATACACAGAGAAACATACACACTCATCAATTTATTTATTGGTCCATTTCTTTATTCCTGAAATTTCCCTGAAGGTGTCTCCAGATAGTCACATTCTAGGAGACCACCCTGCCAGAGCATCTGTCAAAAATGAGACCAAGGTTCAGAATTCTTTCTGCCTTTGGCTTTGATTACAAATGCAAAATGTACTGAAAATGTTTAACAAATAACACCGCTTCATGAGTAGAGAAGATCCACATAGATAATTATAGACCCCTCTTCCAAATTGTTTTCACAAGCAAGCATCTTTCCCTCAATCGTCTGGTCCACTGCCTCAACTCTCCACTTTACACATGGGGAAAATTAGATTTGGGTTTACTATAGAATAGCATAAAATTTACAACCAGAAGAAATGTTACAAATTATTAAGTCTAACATTTTAATTTTATAGATGAGGAAGTTGAATTGCAGAGGGGTCTTAGGATATTTGATTTAGTACTGGAAGGGAGCTTATATGTTACCTGCTGAATCCAAACCCTTCATTTTCATATGAGGACACAGGAGCAACTTCCCAAAGGTTACTAAGCCAAATTCAGTACTCTTTCAATTACTGTCACACAGTTCCTATCAAATCCCATTATGTCAAAAACACAGAGAAATGGAATTTCAGAATTAGAAGAAAACTTAATGGCCATTTGGTCCAGTCTATACCTAAAAAAATGGCTCTTGGGGCAGCTAGATGGTAGTACAGTGGATAGAGCACTGGCCCTGGATTCAGGAAGATCTGAGTTCAAATCTGACTGCAGACACTTGACACTACCTGTGTGACCTCGGGCAAGTCACTTCACTTCATCACCTTGCCAAAAAAAGGAAAAAAAGGCTCTTTTCCACAATATAGCCAATTAGTGCTTATCAAGGCTTTGCTTAAAGACCTCCGTTGAAAGGTGAATCCATTAGCTCCTCACTCAGCTTTTTCCACTTTGTGATAGGTACAATTGCCAGAACTCTCCCCCTCCTTGTCTCAAGCCTAAATTTGCTTCTTTGCAATGTCTGTCCATTGCTCCTCTTTCTGCCATCTAGGGTCAAGAAGAACAAGGTTAGTCATTCCTCCACATGACAGTCCTTGAAGACAACAAACGTGCTCCTCTTCAGTCTTCTCTTATCTACATTAACAACCCTAATTCTTTAGACCTAAATTCACATGACACGAACTTGATGCCCTTCTCCATCTTGTTTGCCCTCTTCTGGTTACTCTTCAAATTATTCATGTCCTTCCTAAACAGAGTCACCTAGAATTAAACAAAATAATCCTAATATATTCAGTCCAATGCAGAGAATAGCATCTTCATTTTCATTCCCCCCCCCCCCCGCTCCCCACCGTTGTCTTCCTCTCCAATGAGTTTTTCTGCTTCTGTATGAGGTCCTTATGTATTGACATTCTGAGAAGCTCTAGCTGCTAATCCAACCCAGCCTCTGGTTTATGCTGGTTTAGGTCATGTGTGGGATTGCAGGTTGTGAACCTTCCCATAGCCTTGATATTAGCCTACATGTAACAATTACAACAGTATTGACCCATGGAGCTTGTACTCTACTAAAATCCCCAGATGTGCTTATGGGTAGGCCATGTTTCAAAGAGACAAATTTAGGCTTTATCTCAGGAAAAAACAAACAAGTAAACAAAAATCTTTTTCTAATACACCACACTACTTCAAAATGAGATAGGCTGCCACAAGCTATAGAGGGTTCCATTTAATCTGAGGTCTTCAAGAAAAGTCTAGATGACCACTTATTTCCTCTATTGTAGTGGATCAGACCAGATGACTACTACCTATGTCTTTTTCAACTTTGAAATTCTATGCAATTCTATGTTGGCATCCATATTGTAGGGGGAGAGGGAAGTTTATAGGAAAGGAGGAAGTGTTGATATCTGATTTGATTCTTGGTGGCAACATAAAAAAGAGAAAAGTCTTGATAGTTGCTGGAGTTTGTCTCCTCAGCAATCCTCATGAAAATGTGCCTAATGAGATACCTTTGAGTCCTCCCTATGTAACAGATAAAGAAGACCCTCAAGTACTTTTGTCCCCTGTTAGGGTAGGAATCTCTAGCTCAGGAATAATCTCTAAAGCAGCACTACTTTTTCACCTCTCATAAAACTGTAAGACCTGGACTGTTTTCCACCAACATCCCATTTAACTTCTTGAGCCTAGAATTAGACAAACTGAGTAACAACATGACCCACTCTCTAGGGGAGAGTTTCTGAATATTATTCTAATCATCATGTATCATGCTATTTGTAGTACAAGGTGGTCAAAGAAAAATATATTCATAGCAGAACATTTTGTGATAGAATGACCCTCCCTAAACTCCACCCCTAAAGAACTCCCAGAAATAAAATGGGTGTTCATTTATTGGGAAATAATTGAACAAACTGTGGCATACAAAAAATAAATATTATTTCATTGTAAGAAATGATGAATGGGAAGATTTTTTTTTAATGGGAACATTTGTATGATCTGACCCAGTGTTCATTTAAGAGAACCAGGAAAACAATCTCCATTGTGACTACAATAATGTAAATGAAAACAACATTAAAAAACAGTTTAATTCTGATTAGTTGTAATGTACAGTCTTTGTCCTGAAGAACAGATAATGAAATGCCTTTACATTATGAGGGTAGAATGATACATACATTTCATCTCAGTATCAATTCTTATTTGTGAACTGGTTTGCTTTATGTGTGGGGGAGGAATACATTGGAAAATGACTATATTTTAAATATAAAATTCATCTAAAACCTTTAAAAATTAACATCACATTATTTATTTCCAAAATAAAATACTGAGAAAAGGACTCAATGCCATTTATAAAAGGACTGCCATGTGTAATATCTACGTAATGGCATACCCATGTGAGAAACTCTCAAACAGATTAAATGGCAATAGAGACCTGGTCATATAAATAAACAGAATGTTGTTCAGTATTAAGGAAGCTAGGTTATTTCTTGTTTGTTTTATTGTTGTTTTTGACCAATGAGTTTTTTTTTATTTTTTTATTGGAAGATAATCTGGTAACCTGTCAATTTTGGCAGTGACTTTACACTCTAATAGGGAGAGACAAAACATAAAAAGGAGGTAGAAAATGAGGAAGAAGAAGGAGAAAGTAAAAGAAGGAGAGTACCTACATAGAAGCAAGGCAGCTGCAATGTGGAGATGAAGCAGATCCAAAAGTCAGCTGGAAGAACTTGAGGTGGTACTTGCTCTGAATGGATGTCCTCTGTAATTGATACCATTTACTTCACTTACGGACTTCAGAGACACCCTGAGCATGCACTCTTGTTTGAGGGCCTTGCTCAGAGCCCATGACTCCCTTCTTTTTTCTATGCCAGGCTGCTGCAGACTATGTTGAAGGGATGATTCCATAGAAGATTGCTTCTGTATTTGCATGTTGGTGACTACATTGATAATTATTTCTCAGCTATTGAGGTATCCCCACTTTGAGTCTGGTATGAGAGCTGTCCACATCTGACAATTTTTGTTTTCCCTGATATTTGCTGTCAGCAACTTTTGAGTGGCACCTCACTTTACCTTCCCCTTTATTCCAGGAGTGCAATGACTCGTGTTAGATCGTAAACTCCACAAAAGTAGGTATTGTCTTTTGCTTCCTTTGCGTCTCCAGCACAGCACATAGGAGGCACTTAATAAATGTTTATTGATCAATTGATTGTAACATGGAACTACACTGAACTACAAGGGAAGATCATTGTGGTAGAAAAGTCGAAAGGAGGATGACTCCTGAAGCTGAAGGGAAAGAGACTGAAAGAAGGTGGTCAGAAGCAGGGAGAACAAAAGAAATAGTTTAAAGATTCCCTAAAGCACATAATCTTTAGCATAGGGACAAGACTATGAGTGTCTGGGAAGGGAAAGGAATGGAAAGGCTGACTTAGAGTGGAAAGGGTTCTTCTTTTCAATCAAAAGCTTCTAAGTCTTAGGATACAAAATCAATCTAGGAGACAAATAATCAACAGGTATTTCAAAGACAAGGTATGATTGCTAATTACCCCAGGGGCCCAAGGCCGCTGATCCCATATTTCAACTACTGTTACCCACAGAGATTATCATGCATGGTCAGACAGCGTTGGTTTGGAAAATTAATAAGTAAGTATAGTGATAACTCGTTTTTTATGTGGAATCATAGAATTGGACCTGAAAGGGATCTGAGAAGTCATCTAGCACAATTGTCTTGCTTCCTTTAGGATTAAATATAAACCTTCCATCTGACATCTTCAGCCCTTCACAACCTTTCCCCAGCCTAGCTCTCTAATCATTGTTACCCTTCGTGAAATTCAAAGTCCATTCCAACCTGTCCTGCTATTTCCCATACATACTTTATCTGTTGTCTCTGACCCTTTCCACTGACTGTCCCCCATTCCTAAGATTCACTCCTTCCTCATTTCTACCTCCTGGCTTCCTTTAAGACTCAGTTCAAATCCCAACTTCAGTTGGAGGTCTTTCCCTGTCTTCATTGCCTCCTAACCCCTCCCACTTCCCACTGTCTTTCCTCCAAATCTTCTATTCACACTCTATTTATTTTGTATTGACCTAGTTATTTGCATAGTGTAACCCATAATCAGAACAGTGCCTAGTGTATAGTAAATATATAATATGTGCTTGTTGACTAAGTGATCAAGCTTTTTTATTTTGGTAGGTCCAGACCTCTGCCTCTGACTTCTTCTGAGTAGGGGATTCTCAAAAGGGGAAATTCTTAACAATATATATTGTTAACTTGTGAATCTGTGAGAGAAATATTTTTTTAAGAATTGTCTCATGGCAATAAATAGCTATAATTTGGTCCACAGTTAGATAGCTAGTATGTATCAGTCAGCAGTTGAATCCACGCCTTTTGAAAGGTGGGGGTTGGGCTTGAGGCGTTACTTTCTAACAATTAGAACTGTCTGGAAGAGGCTGCCTTTGGAGTTAGTGACTTTTCTTCATTATAAAACTTTAAGCAAAGCTCTAGATAACCACTTGGGCATATGTAATAGTGGGGGTTCTTTTGATTTACGGATTAGACTGAATGGTGGATGAGGTCTTGCTACTTTCAAATTCTGTGAATCTGTGTAATGATTATTAACAGGTAAAATGATTATTTTTGTCAATCTGGTCATATCATTATTTTGAAATCAAAATATGTCTTATCTCCCTGTTTACATTTTGCAAGGACAACCTCAGCTGGAAAATTGGCCCATAATCACAGCCTATTAAGTTTTTACTGATATTGCAATAGGAGTAATGGGTTTTTAATGAGCTTACCCATTTGAACATTTATATAATTTATTAACCTTTTTTCTTCCTTTCTATGTTTTATATATTAACTAATATCTTTGGTTTAATCATTTTTCTTTATTGAAGTATTGAACACTTAGAGATCAACAACAGAAACAGTATAGTCTCATGCTAATTATTTATCACTTTTATTAAGTCTCCGCAACACTCAGCATCACTATTTGTACTTGGTTTCCTATGGCTGTGAGATTCCTAGAACGATTGCAAGGTCTGACCTTCGGCCAAGTAACCTTCTTTTCAAAAGCCAAAATTCCCAACTTTAGAGCTACACTACCCTTAGAAGCAAAGGTAAGGTTATTGTCTCCAGGAGACCTCATCCAAAATGCATCTGTCACCTAGGAGTGCTTCCTCAATGCCTCTTCTAATTAACTTTGTAAGTCTTAGAAATACTGAGATACTTAATTTTGGTCAGTGGTTTTGGGTTGCAAAGAGGCTACATAAAACACCTCATCTATTAGAACTTAGGGCCCTCATGATGAGGTATATACATAAGAGTACACACAAACATATATATGTATATAATATATATGCGTATGTACATACATACACATATACACATACACATATATGTTAGAAGCAACATGATGTAGTAAAAGTCACTTGATCCTGACTTGAACATCCAAAAACCGAAGTTCAAGAGGCTTCCTGCTTGATTGATCTTTGATTTCAGAGAAGTCACTTAATCTCTCTGGACCTTAGTTTCTTCCTCTATAAAATAAAGTATTATCCAAGTTTCTTCCACCTCCAAAATTTTGGGATCCTGTAACATGGATGTCTTGGGAAGTTAGTTAGAGGACAGGGTGCCAAAAGAGAAGGGGGAGAGTATTGGGGATTGTGGGCAAGGCGAAGAGTTGTTGCCAAGTTGCATACACAAACAAATATATACACACATATTTACACATATATGTATATGTATACATACATTTACACATAAAACATATGTAAATATATTCTTCTATGTATTTAGATTAGAACTCAAGTAATACATATTATTGAAAACTACTTTTTTAAAAGGAAAATATACACCTTAAATATTAATGAGTTTTGTGATGCATGAGATAGTAAGTAATTTAGTTATGTCTCTAAAAATAATATCTAAAACTACTTTTTTTAAACTATTTTAAAAAATAAACTTAGAAACAAATATATATTTTAAAATGCTTTCTTCTGATATGTTCTGTACAATTGCCATGTTAGTGGTCATTGAATATAGGCCACTGAGTCAGAAGAACTGAGTTTGAATTTTGATCAACAACTTATTCACTATGTGAACATGGTCAAGTTACTTAATCTCTGAGTTGCAATTTTCTCCTCTCTAAAATAAGAACAATAATACCTTAAACTTGTAGGGTTGTTGTAAGCCTCTGAGGATTATCATAAATGGGGAACATTCTATGAAATTGAATAATGATAATGATGATGATGGTGGTGGTGGTGGTGATGGTGATAACGATACTTCAAGACACTGACAAGAAGATAAAAGAAGATAATTTTCTAAGGAATGGGATTGTTTACTACTCTGGTAAAGTTTTCCTATATTGAATAATTCTTTGTATGGAGTTTGAAATCCAAGTGATTTATATAATTAAGAATTACTTTTAAAAATAAATAAAATAACAATTTTGTTTTATCATTGCCTTTCTCAAAAAAACCAAAACCAAAACCTGAAAGCATTGTATTAATCCTCATTTTATCCCAAGGTGGTTGGTAAGGAGAATACACTATTTTTATATTTTGCATATTGGAAAATGAGCTTTCAAAAACTAATCTCAGGTTCCACAAGATCTCTGCAATATAGCACGGAATAGAACTTCAAATCTCTGTTTCTCTCATTCTAGCATAGCACATTTTCAACTGTCTTTCTTAGAACCAAAACTGCATATCGTACAGAATGAAGGAAGCAATAAAATTAGTCACCGAAAATGTTTTAAAACATCTCAGTTACTCTTAAACTTACGTTCAAGGAAACTATTACCTCAACCCTGAATCCAGATGTTCAACATCATTGACATTTTGGAAGGTACATTGATCATGATGACATTTATTTAGGACTTTAAAGTTTGAAAATGTTTCACATACATTACCTCATTTGAACTTTATGACAGTCTTGCAAATTAAATACTACAGGCATTATAATCACTTTTTTTACAGATGAGGAAACTGAGGCTCAAATAGATATTAAGTGACTTGCCTATGGTCACACACTTAATAAGTGTTAGAGATGCAATTCAAACCTAGGTATTCCTCATTATAAATCCAACATTTTATCCACTGTGATATTCTGTCAATTTATATATTCTGCAATGTGAAAAAGGGTACTTGTCACAAGACAAAGAATTCTTGGTTAGTTCCAGCAAGGGTAAAAGTGATCCAATTTCCTGGGATGACTAATTCTACAGGCAGTTTCATGGGCCAGGTGTTGGATTTCCCCTGAGAACAGCCTAATAAATCTTTGTAGCCCTTCTATTCATTCAGCTGTTTGCACCCTTTCAAGGCCACAGCATGAGTCATTGGCCCCATCTTAAACTGTGTGAACAGAATGCTCAGGTTTTGCCCTGTGCAGACTCTTTTCAGATCTGGGTAATCAGATTTGCTCCAGTGTGATTTCACAGCTTGTGCAGAAGCACTGACAGCAACTCTCTCAACACTGTTGTTAGATTTAACTAAGCCCAAGAGAGAGGCAAAAGCCACTAATCATGTGATGTAAGTTGCATTGTCAAAGCCATAGCCTCCTTGTAGATCTTCATTTAGTGACTATTTCTAAGTAAATTTGAATTTGTAGAGTACTCGAGGCCAAAGCAATAAGAAGCCTGGTGATGACATGACAACTTCTGCTAATGTTAAGGTGTGTTTGCTAAAAATAACAATTCAAATCTACATAGAACTGAAGAATTGGCAAAGCTACAGTTCCCTATTTGTGGTGGCAATACTGAAGGGTCGTAGATTTAGAACTGTATAATGCCCTTATTTTACAAATGAAGAAGCTGAGGTCCAGAGAGATACAGTGATTTGGCCTAGATCTCACAGGTATTCATTGTCAGGGCTGGGAATCAAACCCATTACCCTCTCTCTCCAAATCCACTGATCTTTCCATCATATGTTTGACTCTCACAAGAGATCTAGAAAGTTAATATTTATATAGAGCCTACCATGTGCTAGGTATTGTACTAAGCATTTTATAATTATTATTTCATTTGATCCTTTCAACCCTGGGAAGTATGTGCTATTATTATCCCCATTTTATAGATGAGGAAACAGATAAAAAAGGGTTAAATGACTTCTTCAGGGACATACAGTTATTACATGTTTGAGACTGGATTTGAACTCAGATCTTCTTGACTCCATACCTAATGCTCCACCCACTGTGCCACCTAGCTGCCCATTACAGCAGCTCTGTAAAGTAAACTTCCCTTAGTACCCACGGTTTTTCAGCTGAGAAAACTGTGACTCAGAGAGCTAAACTGATTCTTACATGGCAACACAGTGAGTGATGGAGTCAGAGTTCAAACCCAGGTCTTGCTGATTTCATTCTGTCTGCTATACCACACTGCCACTCTGATAAAATGTTGTCAAGGGGAAAAGATAGCTATTTTCATTAAATAATGCCATCATTTTAGTAATCTAAAGATATGTTTGACTTTAGAATTCTCTTTTTTTTCCTTTTCTTTCCCTGCTCTTGTCACAGGAAGGATTTAATCTCATTGTCTTAATAAATCCACCAACAAGTAGCATTTTGAACAGTTTGTTCAGATACCTCATAGCTTTATTTATGATATCATCTTTTAAAGCGTGCATGAAGAATTCAATAAAGGAGACAAACTGTGTGTCTTAACCTTTCTGGGCTCAGTTTCTCCACTTATAAAATCATAGAAATGGATCATGTGGCACCTGTTTTCCTTTGAACTCCAGTATTTCCATGCACTCTCTCTCTTTTTTTATTAATTTATTTTGATTTATCAACAATCACTTCCATATGCCTTTGAGTTTAAAATTTTTCTCTCCCTTCCTTCCTACCACTCTCCCCCAGACAGCATACAATCTGATATAGGCTATACATATACATTCCTATTAAACATATTTTCACATTAGTGATGTTATAAGTAAGAATTAGAACAAATAAGAGGAACCACCAGAAAGAGGAAACAAAACACAACAGAAGAAAAAAAATAGCAAATAGTATGCTTTGATCTGCATTCAAACTCCACAGTTCTTTCTTTGGATGTGGATAGCATTTTCCATCATGAGGCCTTTGGAGATGTCTTAGATCCTTGTATTGCTGGGAAGGGGTAAGTTTATCAATATTAGTCATCGTACAACATGGCTGTTATTGTGTACAATGTTCTCTTGGTTCTGCTCACTTCACTCAGCATCAGACCACACAAGTCTTTCCAGGTTTTTCTGAAGTCAACCTGTTCATCATTTCTTATAGCACAATAGTATTCCATTACATTCATATACCACAATTTGTTTAGCCATTCCCCAATTGATGGGCATCCTATCAATTTCCAATTCTTTGCCAACACAAAAAAAAGCTGCTATAAATATTTTTTTACATGTATGTCCTTTTTCCCATTTGTATGATCTCTTTGGGATATAGCCCTGGAAGTACTATTGCTGCATGTATTCTCTTAAAAGTGAAAAAAAAATGCTAGATTTGCAGTCAGAGTCTGTGTATGAATATGGGATTTGCCATTAATTAGTTATTGACTCTGGGTCCTTTCCAGAAGCAATGGAGCAATTGTAACCATTGATTCAATTAATGTGCTCAGCCAAGATGTATAAAGGGACCAAGCAGATGACAAGATGTCCTGGGTGGATGACTGGATAGATGAAGTTGAAGCATGGTCTAAGACTAGTTGGATATAATGATCTAGGTAGGTTTACTCTCACTTAGTCACATTGGGCCCCAGGGCGAGAGTAAAGATAAGTGGATTAAGATCTCTAGAAACTGTGGACAAGGGTTTTAGAGATCTAATGGGAAGGGTGCTAATACAGGTGAAGAAAAGTGTGACATTCTTGGGGGGTGAATAGTCTGGGTTCATGTCTGGATGGTAAAAAAAAAAAAAACTGTCTAAAGAGTGATGGGGACAAATGCCAGACTGTAATGGAAGGAGTAAGAGGGATCATGAGTCGATTAGGAATGGATATAGAAGGGAAGGGAACTTAATTAGATAGAGTGGAAAAGAGTGATGCTTGGTGGAAAAGTGAAAAGATAGAATGAGGGGTGCAGGCTGGAGGCACACATTGTCATGAGGGGAAAGAAGATGTTAAACAGGCTATTTTGACATTAGAAGATTGACAATGTCTTCTCAAATTCTTCCTCTTCTATGAAACATTCATAGATTTCTCTAGCCTACTGAGATCTTGACATCCTAGGGACTATTATAGGACCTATATTTTTCTTTCACCTAATTTAACCAATGTTACATTGTTATTACTCTTGTTATAACAGTGCAATGACTCAGTACAGCTTGACTGCCGGCTCATAATCTACAAAAGTTTTTTTTTTCTCATAAAATATCTGTGTACATATTATATGATCATTTTATAGGTTGGAAAATGGAGGCCCGGAAAGGTTGCACATTCTTAAAGTCAATAATTAGATCCAGGTGCTCTGACTTCAAGGCAAGCCCTCTTTCCAGGAAGCCACACATACATGCTCTTTCTCCCACTGAATTGTCAACTCATTAAAAACAGAGGCTCTCTCTTCTGTCTATCTCCAGCACCTCACCCCATGACTTGCACAAAGGTGCTCAAGACTTCTTTGTTGTTGATGATGGCGTAAGAGAATAAAAAGCTCTCCAAGGTACCTTCATTCCAAAATCTGATGCTTTCCCCATGTTGTCAGTGTCATGCGTGTCTTATTGTTTATTACTTTATATGACATGAATATTTGGCATGATAATTGTATGGTATTATTCTTCAAGGAAAGCCTGCCAAACTACCCACACATTTTCTTTGAAAAGAGATGATGAAATAAAAATGGCTCATCAAGATAATTTATTCATCTACACTAACCACCCATTTATGTGTTTAAATCCAATAACAGTGCCAGGAGTTGCTTGGCTATGAATTATGTATAGGAATTATGGGGTTGAATTAAAACTTCAGATGTTGATGGATAACTACAAAGTGATTAGATATCACTTATCATAGCCTCACTTATGTTTTTTTTTTCTCTTTCTCTTTTTTTGGCTCTCATCTTTGTCAAATGGGACATATATATATGTGTGTGTGTATAAATACATACATATATATATATATAGCTAGGGGAATATACACAAACACATAGTCATATATATGAATGCATAAACATACATATATACATTATATACATGCACACATACATATATACATATATGTTTCTTTTTATGCCTTAAGTACTCACTTTTAACAAAGGAGCAAAACCTTATTTTCAAACAATGACCTCCCTTTGTCCTAATATTAATTGATTCTTTGATTCATTGTAATTGTCATATTTGACTTAGTATTATCACTGAAATCAGAATCGGTATTATCACTGAAATCAGAATCTTTGCCATACAACTTCTATTTTTCACTTCTTTTTTTACTCAGGAAATTGGTGGTAGAGAAATCTGGGTCTCTGACTCTTAACTAATTTCCTGTGATTCTTTTTAAAAATCCTACTTTTGACTCATACTGTCTGTGTGACCCTCAGTAAATCACTTAAACTCTCAGTGCTCTAGAAAATTCTGTAAGACTGTAAGTTATAGAGGTGCCGATTTGCATTGGTAAAGGGAGTTTTCTTTCTTGGAAGTTCACTAAACCCATAAATATTGGTAGCTCCATTAAAAATATTATGTATCAGCTATGAAAATAGTTTTCAAATTCACTCAGCATGCAAAAATTTAATTGGTCTCCATAATCTAGGTTTCGAACATATTTTTATAATAGGTATTTTGGAATAGGGATAATTAAATCTGGTTCTTTCCTCCTTTGCAGTCAGTATCTTATTGTTGATTGGAGTATATGGGGTACTAAATCCTTTTCTGGCTGCATCCTTCTGTTTAGCCTTCCTCTATACTGCTTTTCTTTTTTTTTAAATCTTATTTAACTTTTTGTTTTTCCCAATTACATATAAAAACAATTTTAACATTTTTTTTTGAGTTCTAAATTCTCTCCCTCCCCCACATTGAGAAAGCAAGCAATTTGACACAAGTAGTCATACAAAATGCATTCCCATGTAAGTCATTTTGTGAAAGAAGACACAGACAGAAAATTCAAGAAAAATAAAGAGAAAGCATCTCTGATCTGCATTCAGGCTCTACCAATTCTTTCTCTGGAGATGAACAGCACATTTCATCACAAGCCATACAGAATTTTCTTGTATCATTGTATTGCAGAGAAGAACTAAATCTACCATAGTTAATTATCACACAGTGTTGCTGTTGCTGTGTACAATATTCTCCTGGTTCTGCTCACTTCACTCAGCATCAGTTCATGTAAGTCTTTCCAGGTTTTTTCTGAAATCTGCCTGCTCATTTCTTAAAGCACAATAGTATTCCATTACAATCATATAAAACAACCTGTTTAGCCATTCCCCCATTGATGCACATCTCCTCAATTTGTAACTCTTTGCCACCATTAAAAGAACTGCTATATATTTTTGTGCACATAAGTCCTTTTCTTTTTTGTTTTTTTATCTCTTTGGGATATAAACCTAGTAAAGGCATTGTTAGGTCAAAGGGCATGCATGGTTTTATAGCCCCTTGGGCATAGTTCCAAGTTGCTCTCCTGAATGGTTGAATCAGTATACAACTTCACCAATAATACATTAGTGTTTTAACTTTCTCATATCCCCTCCAACATTTGTCATTTTCCTTTTCTGTCTTATTAACCAATCTTATAGGTGTGAGGTAGTATCTCAGAGATGTTTTAATTTGTATTTCTCTCATCAGTAGTGATTTAGAGCATTTTTTCCCTATATGGCTATAGATAGCTTTGATAACTTTGTCTGAAAACTGCCTGTTCATATCCTTTGACCATTTATTAATTAGGGAATTGCTCTTATTTCTTTAAATTTGACTCAGTTTTCTATGTGTTTGAGAAATGAGGTCATCAGAGAAACTCACTGTAATTTGTTTTCACAGTAATGATTAACAGCTATGTATTTCCCTCCATTCTATTTCCCCCATTTATCCTACTCTCTCTCTTCTTTTGCCCTGTCCATTCTCAAAAAATGGTTTGCTTCTGATTTTTACCTCCCCAAAACTGCCTTCCTTTCTATCAGCTCTCCTCCTTTCTCTTATCCCCTTCCCTTCCTACTTCCCTGTATAGTAAAACAGATTTTTAGAATAGAATATTACAGCTAAGTTCCTGGGAGTTTTCATTTTGGGATTTCTTTCAATATCTATTTGCCTTCTGGTTCTAGAATATCAGGGCAGTTTTCCTTGACAATTACTTGAAAGAGGAGATCTATGCTTTTCTTTCTTTTTTTTTTTTTTTTTTTGATCTTGAGTTTCAGGTAGTCCAATAATTCTTAAAAGATCCCTCCTGGATCTATTATCTAGGTGAGTTATTTTTCCAATGAGATATTTCACATTTTCTTTTTTATTTCATTTTGATTTTGTTTGATTGTTTCTTGATGTCTCATAAAGTCATTAGCTTCCACTTGCTTGCTCAATTCTAACTTTTAAGGAATTATTTTCTTCAGTGAGCTTTTGTATCTCCTTTTCCATTTGGCAAATTCCACTTTTCAAGGAGTTCTTTCTTCTCTTTAGTGAATTTTTATATATCTTTTTTTCCCATTTGTCCAATTCTGCTTTTTAAGATATTCTTCTCTTCAATAGATTTTTATGTTTATTTGTTTTTTTAAACCATTTGTCCTATTCTGTTTTTAAGGTGTTGTTTCCTTCAGAATTTCTTGTGCCTCTTTTACCACTCTGTTGACTTGTTTTTCATGATTTTCTTACATCACTCTCGTTTCTCTTCCCAATTTTTCTTCTACCTCTCTTACTTGATTTTTAAAATCATTTTTGAGCTTTTCTATGGCCTGAGATCAATTAATATTTTTTCTTTGAGGATGCAGGAATTTTGACTGTTGTCCTCTGAGTGTGTGTTTTATTCTTCTTTGTGACCATAGTAACTTTCTATTTCTATGTTCTTTTTTCATTTTCCAGACTATTTCTTGACATTTAACTCTATGCTGAAATGGGGCTCTGTTTAGAGGGAACTGTCCCAAACTTGAGGTTTTTTGTGCAGCTGTTTTCAGAGGTAATTCTGGGAACCTGTAAGTTTTTGGCTCTCCCAAAGTGGTACGATCTAGAGAGAGGTGTACTCTCCTGTATTGTGCACTGTTTTGTGAGTCACCACAAGCGCTCTTCACAACCATGTAACTGTGACCAGGGTCCCTGCTCCCCTGAGGCCACAAGTTCTGCTGGGCTAGTGCTCCTCTTCACACTGGGACTGCAATCCAAATCCAAGAATAGTCAGTGCAACAGAGTCCTGACCCTGGTGCCAACAAAGGGATCCCTGTAAATTTCCTTCTGATCTATTATCTAATCCCCTTACCATCTGTGGGCTGAGAGGTCTGGAAACTGCCACTGTTGCTGCCAGTTCAGTTGCCCCAAGGCTTATACCTGATTTTCTGGGGCCTAGTCTTTCTTGGGCTGGAATATTGTTTCACTTCATCTCTTTGTGGGTTCTACCATTCTAGAATTCATTTAGGGTCATTGTTTAAAGGTATTTGGAGGAGTTTTGGGGAAAGCTCAGGTGACTTATTGCTTTTACTCCATCATCTTGGCTCTGCCTTTCTATACTATTTTTCTAGAGTTCTGAGTTGGAGTAAGAGGACCTCAGTTTGAGGGTCTCTGAGTCTATTTTGACAAGTCACTTCACCTTTGGAGCTGTTTCCTTATGTATTAAATGAGGAACTTGGACTAGATAATCTCTAAAGATCCTGGAAGTTCTTTATCTGGTAACCTTGTGATTTTTACATTTCTTCCCCTCTTTAGTGATAGTGGCTAGGACTTCTCTAGGGTGAATCTTCATTCCAAGTCAGGTATAGTTAGCAAAACCTTTCTGATTCAGCAGGATAGAGGAATGGGATGTTCTCTGACTTTTCATCAAATATATATAATCAGCTATCCTCATTGATAATAAAACTACCTTTTAGACTACATATGGATCATCACTTAAAAATAAGTAGCATAATATTCAGCACTAAAGTTATATTAAATATTATTTAAAATTTAATTATTGAACCTCAGAATTGGGATTCCAGTGGCCATCTAATTCAACTCCAAAAACAAAACAAAATAAAACAAAAAACCTTTCAACAACTTACCTACAAGTAATTATTCAGCCTTTTCTAGAAGATTTATCCATGATTTTATATCTGCTACTTCTGAAGATATTATTTCACTTAAGGATCACTCTCCCTCATAGCCATCATTTCAGATGTCAATATGTTTATCATATTGGTGGAATACAGAAATTCCAGTTAACAAAAAAAAAATTTCCTTCCTAAGCTAAGGGGATATGATAAAGGCACATAGAGTCTGACTTACTACCTAGTCAGAGCAAAAAAGCATTTATTTAGCACTTAGTTCAAGGCCAGTGATATAAAGACTAAATTAAAAATAGTATCCCTACACTGTAGGAACTCCACTTCTATCCCATACACCTATACACATAAAGAATAGTAGTATCTAACAATGACTAGTTATGGAGCAGTCTTTTTAGACTTATGTCAATCTATTTTTGCCTATTCTATCTCTTATCTATTACATATAGATGTAATATGTACCTAGATATTTATGCATTATCTCCCCACAAGGAATGTGAGATTCTTGAGGTCTAGGACTATTATTTTTTAAGCTTCTTCTTCTTCTTCTTCTTCTTCTTCTTCTTCTTCTTCTTCTTCTTTGCATCCTCATCTCTTAGCATAATTTCTGGCACAGAGTAAATCTTAATTTTTAAAAGTTTAATTGACTAATTGACTGTTTAGGTTCATATATGGATTTCATTCTGGAAAATCTACTTCAGTATCCCAAACAAGTTAACCGTCACCTCCTCTTTGGGGGAGTTCTAGTGACTGGAATTGGGGGGTGGGGGGTAGAAGGAATGTTGTAAAGATATCCAAAGGCTTATAATTCTGTTAGGTGGTTTTTCTTTCTACTCCCTTTGTGAAACAATGAAAATACTATTATGTGTGAATTATCTCAGTTACCTATAATTTATTTGCTCATTGATTCTGAATTTGGGACTTGTTTGTCTACTACTAGAGCAAAATGTGTCTGAATTGCCAAAGTATGTTTCACTTACTTACATTCATTTTCATTGTTTCACTGTCACATAGTTGTGGAAATGACTTTAGAGTAAAAAAAAATAAGAGAGTGGGATTCAGTTAGGAACATCTATATCATGCTTTCCATTTGACTTTTTTAAAAAATTTATAGAACACAAAAATAAATATAATCATAGATTTAGAATTAGAAGTAAACTTAGAGGTCATCTAATTCAACGAATTCATTTTTACAAATGGGAAACTGAGGCACAATGAGTTTAAATGACTCACTCATTGTCACAAAAGGAGTCAATAATAAAAACGAGATCGTACCTCAGATATATTCTGATTCAAAAAATCCACTGTTCCTTCCACTCATCATACCATGCTATCTCATGAAATCCAATAGAAATTCAGCACCATACAATTTGCTATTGAGAAAATAACTATTTTGTTTTCAACCAAATAATCCAAACTGATTAGATTTACAGAAAAAAAAATTAGTTAACTTTTTCTTTACTGGTGTAGAAATGCTTATTAAGAACCAACTACATGCCAGGTATTTTGTTAGATACTATATATATAGTATCTATATCTATATCTATATAGCTATGTGTTTATGTGCATTATCTCTATAACTTGTGACAAAGTTAAAATTTTTTTCTAATTATTACTCTTCTGTTCAACAATATATAAAAATGTCTTTATCTACTTATTATCTACACACTCTTTTGAAATTCTAAACTACACCATGTGAAGAGAATGATTTACCTTCCACTACTGAAATCCAGCCAATTAAGGAAGTCATTAAGGACAATTTAGCTTTTAATTCACAATCAAGATTTTGATTGATAGAAGTGGTATTTTACAACTAAACTGGAGAATGCAATTAACTAGGGGTACACATTTTACATAAACCACCATTTCACTTACATGGATGATAAAAACCCATATCAACCAAAATTGTAGCTGTCACCAAACTAAACAAAAAAATGAATTGTAAGCAACTGTAGCTCCAGTGGTGTTGGCTTTCTTGTCCACTTAAATAATCAGCCATTTTCTCCATTACTGTTGTAAAGGGAGGAGAAAACTATTAAGAGATTTTAATTTTTCACCCCAAAGTAAAGCTCTAGGAAGCAGTCCGTCAGAGAAAATAACTAATTTCTTTATCAATTCCCTAACAAATGGTAAATATACAACTATTCTCTTGTTTTCAATTAGAACAAAGGGGTGGCCCATAAGAAATTATGACAGTCCCACCAATTCTTGTTTCAATTTTAATCATTGGAGAGGGTCAGATTTTTACACATTTAAGATGGCTATTGAGGTGAGAAATATTTATTACGGTTTGAAAGCCATTATTGCGTTCTCCTGCATTAGTAGACCCAGTATAAAAAAGAAACAAGAAAAAAAAGTTGGTCCTTGTGAAGACTTCTAGGACAATATCATTATTATCATTATTTTTTTTCATGAAATAAGGTTCTGTATTATGGGGAAAACAGTACTGGATTTGGAGGTGAAGTCAGAATCTGGACTGAAGAGATTAAGAAGGAATGAAGGGGAGAGAGTGGAAGTACCTATTGGAGATGTCCTTTTCAAGGAATTTAGCCATGAAAGGCAGAAGAGATATAAGACAATGGTTAATGGGAATGTAAGAATCAAGTGAGGTTTTTCTTCAGGATGGAGGAGATTTAGACTTGTTTTTAGGTAGCAAGGAAGGAGAGGAGAAGGGAGAGAGAGACAGACAGAGACAGACAGAGACAGACAGAGACAGACAGAGACAGACACAGAGGCACAAGGACAGAAGTGCAGAAACAACAAGATGCAGAGACATAGAGAGAGACAGAGAGAGATACAGAGGCAGAGACACAGAGACAGAGAGATATAAAATTAGGTGAGAGACTAGGGCTGAAAAAAGGATAATCCTTTAGAAAAGACAAGATGGAATTGGATTTTTTGAGCTGGTAGACTATTTAGCCTGGGTAAGGAATAAAGCCACCTTTTCAATTATGAGGGAATTTTTTCAGCTGAAAGGGTGTGAGTGTGGGAAGTCACGACAGATTTGAGGATAAATACACAGGTTTGGAAAAGCTGCTATAGAGAGTAGAATAGTGAGTTAATGAGAGATGTAGAAGATCGATTGAGGTTGTGTAACATAAATTTGTAGTGATCAGAACAGTTGCATGATACTCTCCAACTTTATTCAGCACCACGTGTATAGGAGTGTAGTTGGCTAAAGATGGGAATGATCAAAAGCTGAGGCCTAGTAGGGCATAATCAATAAAGGGGGCTGGGGTCTTATTAGAGGAATACACTGTCAATTTGAATTGGTCCACCAAGGGACTAAGATGGGAAAACAAGAAGAGAGTAGCTGGTGTAGGGGAAACAGCCTGAAAGATGTTTGAGGGGGTCAAAAGATGGGAAACACAGTGTGGACAAAGAGTGGAGTTTGGTGAAGAAAGGTGGAGGGAGAAGTGAAAAACCAATAGATTATGGTTAGATAAAGGGATTTCAGAATTCTTGAAGGTAGAAGTGGTACATTTGTGGGTGATGGCAAAATTAAGGGTATGACCATCTTTGTGTGTGACTGAGATGAGATGAATAAGTAAGTCATGGGAAGTGAGTAGTTCAAGGGACTGAGTGGTTAGGGTGTTTTAGAGAGACCCAATGTGTATAATGGAGTCTCCTAAGATGAAGGCAGGAGTTATGGAAAACAGAAAGATTATGAGTCATGTACCAAACTCATTGACGAAGGAAAGGAGTGACCTGGGGGTCTATAGAAAATAGCTATTAAGATTTCGACTAGGTGATATATACATACATATTCACACATATAAACATATATGTGTATGCATGTATATGTATATGGGTGTTTATATGTGTGCATATATATGTGTGTGTGTGTATATATGTATATATGTGTGTGCGTGTGTGTGTGTGTATATATATATGTATATGTATATGTATGTATATATCATGAAGTTCAAAGGAGAAAAGGTTACTGAGTGATGGAATTGAAAGACCCTGAAAGTAGCAATGGAGAGCAAGGAGTAATTCAAGTAATCCAATCTCCACACTTCAACCAGTGAGCCGAAGGGAATGAATGAATGAACGAAGATGCAATTACTAGTCTAAAGGGTGGCCATGGAGGCTGTGTCTTGGCAAGAATTCAGGTTTCAATAATGGCTAGTAGAGGGAAGAAATGGGAAAATATTTAGGGTGAAAAAATGCTTACTGCCTGTAGAATAGTCATTTTAGAAGGTACAGTAGAAGTATTTAGAAATTTGAAATGGGAAGGTTTAAGGAAATAGGAATAAGGAAATAGTTAGTAGGGTTGGGTGGGGAATAGGTTTTAGATGATAACTTACAGGAGTTTAGCATCACTAGGATGTGTAGGATGTTACCAGGTTCGAGAACGTTTATCATTGCCACTCCTCTTCCCAAGGATGCTAGAAATTGGACTGAAGACAAGTGCAGTTTGAGATGCAAGGCACATGGTCTTATGGTCACAGGGGAGAGGTTCTGCTTCAATACTTTTCTTCCCTCCAAATGTTGTAGAGTAGTCAGGGAAGAATACCACAGGAAGTGAAAATCCAGTATGCAGAGCAGGAGAAAGAAAGTCCTATTTCTTATCTATCTGAGGTAGAAGGCGTGAGGTCAAAGAGAAGGTTGTTCTTCATTGGATTGAAAGTTCTTCACATTTTGATAAGGAGATCACACAGGCAATAAGAAGCAGAAGTTATTTTGTGCTGGCACAGATTGAATTTGTCATTTTGGGGCACATGGAAGATGCCAGACTGGTCCCTTGCTGCTTTACCTCACTGTTCTTCTCACATTGAGAATATATGTTTTTCATTTAAAAAAATTTTAACTTAAGAACATCAAAGAAATAAACATTTCCATATACATTGCAGAACAAGAAATGATTGTGCATGAAATTGAATTTCTATTGTAAAGAGCTTGCTTACTTTTCCTTTAAAGTATAGAACTCCAACATGTAACTTTCACAGCAGGCCTACTTGTCTCTGATTCTTTCTGATTTTTTTGTTCTTTTCATAGTTTTTATGGAAGAGAGGGAACACTAGACTTTGCTCATATGTCCCCCCACTTCTTTCCCTTAAATTAAAAAAAAAACTTATAACAAATATGCATATGCAAGCAAAATAAATTCTCACTTTGCTCATGTCAGAAAATGCATGACTCATTTTGCATTTTGAGTCTGTCCTTTCTGTCAGGAGGTGGGTAGCATGTATTATCTTTAGTTCTTTGCTATCTTAGTTCCTTTAATTGATCAGAGTTTGAAACTGTTTTGTTCTTTACAATGTTGTTCTTATTGTATAAAGTTTTGCTCCATTCCTGCAGGCAAAATGACCCATGCATACACAAATGTCTATAGTGGCTTTTTTTGTAGTGGCGAAGAACTAAAAACTAAGGGGTGCTCTTCAATTGGGGAATGATAGAACAAATTATTGCACCATAACATTGCATAACAATATTATCATACCATGAAAATAATGAAAGGGATGGTTTCAGGGAAACCTGAGAAAACTTGTATGAACTGATGCAAGTCAAAGTGAGCAGAACTAGAGGATATGCAGAAGAATGTGAACATGTTTCAGAGGAAGCAAGGAAGGCAAAGACAGTGTGGTGTGGTGGAAAGAAGTCAGAGGATCTGGATTTTCTGTTGCTTACTACCTTTGTGACTTTGATCAAGTAATACAAGTTTTTGGGCCTCACTTTCTTTCATTGTAATAAGAAGAAGGTTAAACTCAGTAAGTCCCATGTTCCTTTCCAAATATAAATTTATAATTCTACTATGTTGAGAATCTCTTTCAAGTCTAAATCAGAGTAGGATTAGTTGCCTTTATTTTTTTCCCCTTGATCTAGAAGACCAAATCACATAATTAATAACTGTATAGGGGCAGGTAGGTATTGCAGTGAATAGAGCTCTGGTCTTGGAGTCAGGAGGACCTGAGTTCGAATCCAGCCTCAGACACTTAACACTTACTAGCTGTGTGATCCTGGGCAAGTCACTTAACTCTGATTGCCTCACCAAAAAAAAAGCAAAAAAAATATAACAGTATAAAACCATAAGGAATTCAATTTTCTGAGCCAGTTCTGTGTGAAATACCAATATTCGAAGGATATGTTGCAAAGAAAATTTTGTGTTTTGTTAAAACATGTTCATATGTTGAAAGAACATAGTGATGATTGAAATAAAATTATCAAGAATGAGATGAAGACAATCCTCCTTGCATTTTTCTTTTAAACATCATGCATTTGAAACTAGAATAATAAAATTGTGATCCTAAAATTCATGCAACTGCCATTTAATGAGTTAAAATTCTCATGTCCATAGAGCTTATGGGATTGAATCCATACTATACTGTGTAAGTGGTTAACAAGGGAACAAAAATCTGTATCATAGAATTGAGAGTCTTTAGGAGAGGTCTTCAATGGAATCACATCAATAACTACCTTCAGAAAAATTACTTCATGCCAATTATGAGAAGTCCCATATAACTAAGCCCCCATGCACTTTCCTACGGGCTTTAAATTATGAAGTGTTAGAACAAAAGGCCAGATAATCATATCTTTTTTCTCCTTATATGCATGGACAGATTTATAAATGGATAGACTTTATATATACTAAATCTAATATTTTTGAGTCTAAATATATGATTTGTCTTCTAAATATATAATTTTAAAATGAATTTATAGCTTGCTATAATGGGGTAGTTTCTTTCAGTACAATAAGTTAAATCTATGTTAAAAACAAAAAAAAAATCACATCATAAAATGGGTCCTTCAGGCTCTGTTCATAATGTATTTATTCCAGCTTTTCACCTGAAAGGCAAACAATTTACAATAGGTGCTTAAAAAGACTTAAAACTAAGGCAAGAGACATTTATTTTTACATAAGTTTTCTTATTGTCAGAAAATGTTAAAACTTCTCCTCAGACATTCAGTCACTTTAGCATTCTCTCCTCCCCCCACATCTTAAAACAACAACAGAAACAAACAAAAAAATACAATATGTTGTGTTATAGAACCAAGAAAAGAGATTTACCATAATCAGGGTTTCAAACCATAGTATCTTAAATTTTCTTCTTGGGCAGAAGTACTAATTTTACTATTTGAATGTGGAGTTTAAGGAGCAGAAGTTTTAGAAGTGTAATACTGACATTCTGTTCCCTCAAATTCAACATGTCAAAAATCAGACTTTCTTCTTCCCTCCTCAAACCAACTGAGTCTTTTCAATTCAAAGTCTGAGGATTCTTTCTCCCATATAGTCATATGAAATCAACTTCTAAACCCTGATGATTCCATCCATTTCTGTCCTATATTTTATAGTTGTCTCTCACTTTCTATCCACTGTTGCCAGCCTAGTTCAGACTTATCACCTCATGTCAAGATGATGAGAAACTAATCTCTCTCTGCTACAATCATGTCTTCCAAACACTATTAGGTTAAATTGCTGCCTAACTTAACCATATCAATCTGTTGCCATGGCCAAATAATTTACCCCCAAATAACTGATGAGCTATTCTATACTTAGGAACAGAGAAACATAGATTTTGATCTGAAAGTGAATTCAGAAGTGATCTAGTATATCTCTCATTTTAGAGATTATTGGATTACAGATTCAGCGTTAGAAGGACCTTTAGAAGCCTTCTGGTTCAGCCTCTTGATGTCTGTAAATAGGAAAAATGAGCCTCACAGAGATTAAATCATTTACCCAGGGTCATAAAGATAGTAAATATAACTAGGCTTGCCCTTCAAAAGAAGAGAATCTATCATCAAACATGATTTCAAAGCCTGTTTTCAGACTTTCTGGCTTGATAAAATCTTCTAGGGGCAGCTGGTGGTGCAGTGGATAGAGTGCTAGGTTTGAAGTCAGGACGACTCATCTTCCTGAGTTCAAATTTGGCCTCAGACAATCACTAGCTGTGTGACCCTTGGCAAGTCACTTAACCTGTTTTCCTCAGTTCCTCATCTATAAAAAAGAGCTGGAGAAGGAAATAGCAAACTACTCCAGTATCTGCCAAGAAAACCCCAAGTGGGGTCATAAAAAATCAGATATAACTAAACAATAACAACAAGGGGAAAATAATCCCATCAATATAAATCCATATCTTTAGAGTTTTGAGGTAACTAACAATCTAGTCCCATGAGCATTTTTTAAGTACCTGTCATGTATTAGACACTGTCAAGACGGTTCTGGAAAATTATCTAGCCCTTGCTCTCAAGTAGCTTAACATTTCCTGAGTAGAAATTATATATAAATATATATCTCCCATTTATTATTTTGTTTGTCTTGTTTTTTTATAATATTAGAATTAGCTCAATTGAGCAAATCTCAAAGGACTATTATACAGAGCAACTAATGGTTATTAAATTTTACTATGTTGAGATTTCTCAATAAAATGTTGATCCTAATTAGACTACAAAAGGACATTCTACCCAATGAAATTACATTATTGATATTGGATTATTCTCCTATGAAACATTCTTGTGGTACATTTATGGTAACCTAATCAGCAACTATTTTTAATTTTCAGTTACTTCTTGCCTCATCCACATTTCATTTTGAGCCTTATTTGGGAGTACACGAATTCAGTACTCTGAACCTCAATTTCCTGATCTGTAAAATATGGAATAATACTCTTATTACTACCAGAGGGTTGCTGTGAGGATAAAATAAGCTAATTGGGAGTAAAAGTGTTCTGTAAACCTTAAAGCAATACATTTGTGCTGGCTACTATTACATGTTTTCTTAAGTTTATTTTTCAGATCCACTTCCAATTCTTTCTTTTCATTTCATACTTAGCCCATAACTACTTTTCCTAATCAAGAAAAAAATAAATTGTACTTCCACCTGTAAACCTTTTTCTCCCCCCACATACCAACTGTTTCAAAATCTTCACCTCTAAAAGCCAAATTTAAAAAAAAATCATTTTAGTAGGCCACAAAACAAAGTTTAAATTCATCTAAGTCTCTTGGCCCCAAGACTTATATTTCATGAAGCAAGTTTTTTTTTTAATTTATATAGCTGTTTTTGAGCAACCTAACAAGCCAAGGATAGGATTAAGAAATTGATTTAGAAAAGATTTAATTGAGTATTTAAAAAGAGTGAGTCATTCAAATGTTTGTGATTTGAACTGGAATATATTTAAATGTATTTAACCAAGCTCTTCATAAAGTCCTTAGTTTTAAACTTCAATCACTCAGGTTGTAGCTTTGATAGAAAAAAAATCTGCATATGACCTTTTGCAGAAAATTTATCATAGTTCAGAACAACCCCATTATACAAGGGATTCTTATTTCAGATCCTGTGTCCTAGGGCTACATCTAAGTCCATTTCTTGCATTTAGATACTTAAGAGAGGCTTTCACTAAAGAAATAAGCCAGTAATGCTCAAAGAAACAGGCCTTTATCACTGAATACTTCAACTCACTTAAGGTAAAGATTTATGCCCAACACGAATGTGGAACTGTGAAAGCTAGGGCATGTAAGAGAAAGATGCAGTCAAAGATGCCATCATTCCTCAAGTCTTCAATCCTCAGCAGGAAGAGGAAGGGAGTGGCAGTGATGGCTTGCAAAGAGAATACCGTTAGACATAGTACACCTAGCTTTGCCAGTTTATCACTCCTTGTCCGTGGTGAATGGAGTTGATTGGTGACATGTTGTAACTTGACCAATCACACTACACACTGAGTTAGGTGAAGTCCATGAGATTTATAGAGAATAGGCATCTTCTTGCTCAGGCATATTTTCTTGTTTACTTATGTTTGAAACAAATATTCAAAACAGTCAAAATTAATAAGGGACTTTGAGGAAATCTTGTTTACTAAGTGAACTTTTTGGATTGTAGTATTGCTTGCTTCCATGTTGTTGGACACACTTTTAAAGATGATATATTGCTTCAGACTAAAAATCAAAGATGAACTCCCAGATCATATCCTCACATCCACGTTATCATATCATTCACAACCTTTTCCTAATTACCCATCCCACCTTAAACATCTCTCTCTCTCTCTGTCTCTCTCTCTGTCTCTGTCTCTCTCTCTGTCTGTCTCTCTCTGTCTACAGCTGCCTCCCTCCCTCTTTCTCCCCTTACCTCCTTCTCTCCCTTGCCCTCTCTTCTCCCTCTTTCTCTCCCTCCTTTCTTCAGTCTCCCTCTCACTCTATTCTTCTTTCTCTTTCTCCCTCCCTCCTCCTTTTACTTTTTTCCCCTCTCCCTTCCTCCTCTCTATTTCTCCTTTCTTTTTCTCTTCTCTTTCTACCCCCATTATACTGCCCTCTTATCTCCTTCTATTTCTTCCCCTCATTCTCTCTTTCTCTCCCTCCCCTCTCTGCCTTTCTCTTTGTTTTTATTTTTTTGTCTTTTATCTGTCTTTCTCCCTGTCTCTGCTTGTCTCTTTTTTTCTTCTCCCTTTCCTCCTTCTTTCTCTCCCTCTCTTTTGTCTCACATACAGATGTTAAAGTCTAACATATAATATATTCTGAGTTGTGCAGTGGACTCAAAGACTATGGTTTCACATAACAGCCTTATCATTCACTAACAGTGTGAACTCAGAAAAGTGACTTTACCACTCTGGGCTTCAGTTTCTTCATCTATAAAATGAGAGAGGTGATTTCAAATAAATGACTGATGAAGTCCTCTCTACCTCTAAATCTGTGATCTTGTAAAATATGAAATAAAGTAAGGAAAAATAACTTGTAAAAACTGCTCTTGACGTAACAAAATTCAATAAAACATTGAAGAGTTTTATCTTATTTTATTAATCAAATGAAAAGTATGCATCTTATTTCATTAATGCTAGTACAACTTGCTAGGTTAAAAAAAGTATAGTAGGTTTTTTTACATCTGCATAGATGAGCTATTGAAAATATTCAAATTATATCACATGACATTTAAATAGCTCTTTGGTAGGTCCTAAATACCAGATTATAAAGAGCATTCTAAAAGTTATATTCCTAAAGCAGTTGGTCAATACAGAACATTGTCAATGGATTTTTTTTTGTAGGAAGACACTCAAATATATTAGAAATTACCTTCTCTGGGAAGAGCCATGATGGTGGAGTAAAAGCAGTGACTTGCTTGAGGTTTCCCCCAAATACCTCCAAATACCTGTAAAAATGACTCTAAACAAATTCTAGAGCAGAAGAACCCACAAAAAAACAAAGTGAAACAAATTTCAAGCCCAAGACAACGTGACTGGTTGATAGGAAAGGTCTGTTGCACCAGGCTGGGAGAGAAGAGTTCAGCATGAGCTGTATAAGCAAAGACAGAGGCCCCAGCAAACCTAGAGAAGGCCTCAGGAGAATTAAGCATGGACATCTGTGGCAGTTTCCAGACTTCTCAACCCACAAATACCAAGGACAACTTAGAAAGTCAGTGTGAAAGGTCTGTCGGACCTGGGCAAGAGAGGAGTGTGGTACAGCCCTGGCCCTAGTACAGCCCTGGAGTGGTGGCCACAGTGGCAGTGGTTGCTTCTGGATCTCTCAGCCTACAGACAGTGGGGGGATCAAGCAACTAATCAGAGGGGGATTACAGGGATCTCTTTGGAGATGCTAAGGTAGGATTCTCTTGCTTTGCTCTTGCTTAGATCTAGATCACAGTCCTGGGTGGTGATCCTGGGGCAAGGAGGAGTTCTGGCATGATGGAGTTTGTGTTAGCAGTGGAGAGGGAATACTCCTCACAGGTCCAAGGCAGAAAAGAGTGCTTGTGGTCACTCACAGACCAGAGCACAGACCAGGAGAGGAGTAAATACCTATTCTTTGATCACACCACTGTGGAAGAACTGAAAATTACAGATCCCTAGAAGTATCTCTGAAAACAGCTGTACAAAACCCTTGACACTTGAACAGGACACACTAGAAGCAAATCCATGCCTTAGCATATAGTTAAAAGTCAAGTAATTGGCTGGGATCATGAGCAAACAGCAGGAAAAAAAAAGAAAACCTCAGACTATAGAATCTTACTTTGGCTACAAAAAAGACCAAAATGTGCAACCAGATGGAGACAACAAAGTCAATGCTCCTATATCCAAAGCCTCCAAGAAAAATATGAATTGGTCTCAGGCCATAGAAAAACTCAAAAAGGATTTTGAAAATCAAGTAAGAGAAATAGAGGAGAAATTGGGAAGAGAAATGAGAGTGATGCAAGAAAATCATGAAAAATGAGTCAACAGCTTGCTAAAGGAGACCAAAAAAAAAATACTGAAGAAAATATCACCTTAAAAAATAGACTAACTCAAATGGCAAAAGGAGTCCAAAAAGCCAATGAGGAGAATTCCTTAAAAAGCAGAATTGGCCAAATGGAAAAGGAGGTCCAAAAGCTCACTGAGGAAAATAATTCCTTAAAAATTAGAATGGAGTAAATGGAAGCTAATGACTCTATGAGAAATCAAGAAATTACAAAACAAAATCAAAAGAATGAAAAAATAGAGACAATGTACAATACATACACAGAGGGCACAGGGTGAGTTGAATATGAAGAGATGATATCTACAAAATAAAATTAAAGGGTGAGAGAGGATTGTACTGGGAGAAGGAGAAAGGGAGAGGTAGAATGGGGTAAATTATCTCACATAAAAGAGGAAAAATAAAGGTTTTACAGTGGAGAAGAAGGGGGGGAAGTGGGAGAGAATGAGTGAATCTTACTCTCAACAGATTTGACTTAAGGATGGAATAATATACACACTCAATTGGGTATGTAAATCTATCTAAATTTTCCTATAGAAAAATAGGGGAAAAGGGGATAAGAGAGGGGAGGATGATAGAAGGGAAGGCAGATTGGGGGAGGGGGTAATCAGAAGCAAACACTTTTGAGGAGGGACAGGGTCAAAGGATAGAATAGAGTAAATGGGGGGCAGGATAGGATGGAGGGAAATATAGTTAAGCTTTTACAACATGACTATTATGGAAGTGTCTTGCATGACTACACATATATAACCTATGTCGAATTGCTTGCCCTCTCAATGAAAGTGGGTGGGGAGGAAGGAAGGGAGAGAATTTGGTGCTCAAAGTTTTAAAATGAATGTTAAATTTTTACATGCAACTGGGAAGTAAGATATACAGGCAAAGGAGTATAGAAATCTGTCCTGCCTTACAGGAAAATAGAAGGGGAAGGGGATAAGAGAAGAAAGGTGTGATAGATGGGAGGACAGATTGGGGGAAGGGGTATTTAGAATGCATATCATCTTGGGTGGGAGGAGGGGAGAGATGTGGAGAAAATTTGGAACTCAAAATCTTGTGGAAGTGAATGTTGAAAACTAAAAATAAGTAAATTAATTAATAATAATAATAAAAAAGAAATTAACTTCTCAGGGTAAGAATTATTATAGTAGTTGCTGAGAAATGAGCTGCTGAAGAGCAGATCTCTGAAGTACATTATAAGGTACATATATTTTCTAGTTTTAGCTTTAATTTTTTTACTTTTTTTATTTTTCCCTCACATTAATCATGAGAAATAACTTGGCATGATAGTTAGATGGCTGGCCTATAATCCAGGAAGATATGGATTCAGATCTTACCTTTGAGAAACACTGGGTGTGTGAGCCTGGATAAGACATTTAATCTCTTAATGGTCTGTGCAAGTTTCTAAGATTATAAAGTGCATGGAAGGCATTGACCAGGATTGGTAGGGGAATTTCCTCACACAGAAATGTATTCCACTATTGAAATGACAGTCCTCTCTATCCCTCTTTTACTAATGTGATGTCAAGAAAATGGAAGGAAGACTCCTAGTACCCCAGAATATTAGGTAGACCCCTGTGGTAGGTTTATAGGAAGACACTGACAAGAGTCAAACAGTATAAACAGTCATGAATGGATTGGAAGAAATGCTTTGTTGGAAGAAGTGCCCATATGGATGATCTCACACAACTATTGGAGTGTCTATTTTTTTTTTTTAATTTGGCCTCTGAGCTTTGTTTAACCTAAATGAAAAAGATAGCCTAAAATGTTCTTCTCCCTCTTGTTTCCTATTTGTTGAATTCTTGCTTATCTTTTACAAACTCAGACCTAATGTAAAGGCCTACAACAATAGGAGTTGTATTTTATTAATAACTGACACTGATACATTCTTTCATCTGAGCCCCCTCTCACAACAACACTGTGAGATAAATCCTAAAAAAAAATAATAATATTATCTCCATTTTTTCCAGATGAGAAAATTGAGTCTCAGTGTTTTGACAATGGTCACATAGCTAGCAAATGTTGAAAATAGAAATTGATCTCAAGTCTTCATGACTTCAATTCTGGCAGTCTATTATTCCATGTTGTTTCTCATAATATAACAACTTTTTGTGGTTTTCCTCCTACTAGACCAAGTCCTACTGGACTAAGTCTTGTTTAAACTTTATACTTCCCCCCTTACATAAGACAGTTTTGCACACAGGATAGGTATTAAACATTTGTTGAATAAATTTTGAGTACTTTTGATTCATTATTTATTTATAGTAACCCCTCCCCCCACCAACATATGCCCAGCACTCTTATAGAAAACCAATCAAATGTTAGCTTTCCTACTCATTGCTTGTACTGTTGAGGCAAGCCACTTCATCTCTCTCTACCTAGGGTCTCCATAAAATAAGTGACTTGGATTAGATGACCCTTATGTTCCCTTCTAGCTTGAAATTCACAATACATAAAAGATATATTTGACATGCACCTGTCCTCAATGAATGCTTGTACTTTCAGAGAATTGACATATAACATGAAATAATCAGAATACAAATTAAGAAAGCACACAATAAAGGGCTAAATTAAATATAGAATTAAGTGCCAAAACATATGACATAGACATGAAGTGCCTTCAGTGTCAGAAGGTTGTATAGATCAATGTTTTCTGGATCTATTTGGGAAGTCTTCATTGGGGAGGTAGAAATGGTAGGGGAATAGGAGGAGGTATGGGAATGACAATTCACTCCATTTCTACAGATGTATGTTAAGTACCTACTGTGAGCTTTCTTAGGTACTAGGGAAACAAAAGTAAATGAGCATATCATTTTTGAGAAGAAACCAGCCTGATGGAAGCAGAAAGCCAATGATAAGATTCCTGGTATTGTGAATATAGTATTGGACTTGGAGTAAGGAAGATCTGAGTTTGAATCTTGGCTCAAATACTTATTAACTGTGTGACCCTGAGTCGATCACTTAACTTTTCTGGGCCCCAGCTTACTTCCTATCAATGGAGGAGAGGTTGGCCTTGAGGACCTCTAAAGTCCCTTTAAGCTCTAATTCCATGAACCTATAATCCTAAACAATAGAGGTGATGATTGTGATGAGGATGATGACACTTCATATTACATACATTGTTTCATAATAATCCTATGAAACAAGTGCTATTATTAAACCTATTTTACAGATGAGGAAACAGTGATAAGTTTGGTGGAACCAGACTATGGGACATTTTAAATATTAATTTGTTTAGAGTTGCAAGAGACTTGAGAGATCATTTAGCTTAATATCCTCATGCCAAAGTTCATAGGGCTAAAGGATTCAACTCACTTTATAATAAGATAATGGGGTTGTGTGTAACAGTAGTTCCAAAATCTTTATGCAGTAGAATATTCAATAATCAATAAACAATAATAAAACATATACTATGTGCCAGACACTATTCTAAGTGTTAAGTTAACAAAAGTAAAAGATAGTACCTGCTTTCAAGGAATGCATAGTCTAATATGGATGTTTATCATCCATTGTCTCTCCAAAGATATCTTCTTTGGATGTATTGATAACGTCCAATTACCATACTCTTCCTAGTGTTTTGGATGTTAAATGGAATAAGCTGCAGAAGTATATGTTCCTTCACATGCTCTTTTGAGGAAAATGAGCACTCTGTGAGCAGCCTTCAGGTATCTGGAAAAGTAATAGATGATTTAAAAGTCCAGACCCCATTTTTTTTCGCCTTGGCCCAGCAAATATCACTACAGTGATAACTGCTAATGAAAAAACCCTTCTGGTTTTCAAGAATGAAGGGACAGTGAGCAATTGTATATCAAGGATTTTCCTTGCTAGAAATATTCAATACGGAGCTTAAATAAAATTAACAAGTTACAGGGCTTCTGAACTTTGTATGGTTATGAAACCCATGTCTTATTTCTCTAGAAAAGTGGATTTTGTTGTTTTGTTTTTGCTGAGGCAATCAGGGTTAAGTGACTTGCCCAGGGTCACACAGCTAGTAAGTGTCAGAGGTCAGATTTGAGCTCAGGTCTTCCTGACTGTGAGGCCAGAGCTCTATCCACTGCTCCACCTAGCCCCCCAAAAGTGGATTTTTTAAAGAAAAGTTTCTTCACCCCCAAGCCCCCAGTGCTGGAGGATCAATTAGTGAGACCATATAATACCACTAATCTCCTAACTTTGGGATAAAGAAGAGGAATTGGTGAACAAATTTCAAAGTTAATGCCATCCAAAGAGTTCTTCCAGCATAAAGGGACTTAAACAAGGAGGGGTTTAGAAGGTTTAGAAGTGTAAGGGACCCTAGAGATCATGAAGTTCAATTCTTTTTTCTTACAGACAAGAAAACTAAAGCTCAGAGAAATCAACATAGTCACAGAGGCTTTATTTAGCAGAAATAAGATTCAAACATTCAAATTCTGTTTCTAGATCCATTGCCTTTTCCACTATATCATGGTGCCATTGTGCTTGCAGGAGATTTATTTTAAAATTAGGAGATTTTTTTTGGGAGGGGTGAGAGTGAGTGTATATGAGGATATTTCGGTTAAGTGAAAAACGTTATGAGAAGATTCTGGAAACAATATATTAGAAATATATTTTTGTTATTATTCAATACCCATAACCACTTTTATTCAGAAATGTTCTTATGTGATGTTATTAAACAGATTATACTACTTGGATAGTAGTTCCCATTGGATAAAAAAATGCATATCCATTTTTTGTGTCTGTGATATTCCAGAATTTGGATTTGAATGTCAAAGATCTAAACACAACTGTCCTTCTTCATCATTGTATTATACATTATTGTATTTTATTTATATGTTTATTCCTAATGCTTACAATAGATTACTAGTACTCACTGATATTTCTAGGCCCAATGGCACATAAGCACAAAATAAGGATGTAGCTTCTTTAAACTGGAAGGCTGATGTCATTTCAATGTTTCTGGAATAGGAAGAATCAATTTACATGAATGTGAGCAAAATGCAAATTTCAGGAGTATATGACCAGATAGTCTCTCCAGGTGACAGAAACTGCTCCCCAGAAACAATCTAGGCATTTGGAAGGCTGCATTAACTCTTCTAGGCCACAAGAGTCTGTGAAACTCAGAAAAGCCCTGCGCCATTGCTTTGAATAGCACCTTTGTGGGTTGAAAGAGTTAAGGCAGTGAAACAGTTTATGTCTTAGGATAATTTGGATACAGAAATAATAATAAAAAAAAGAAATTAAAAGACTCATCAAAGCTTTGAGATTCACAGTTTGTTTTTTAAACATGATATACATCAGTCACATAGGCAATTAACCGCTGTGATGACCTTTGCAACTTCAGAGGGTGACTAAGGAATGTATTTTTACAAACAAAATCATCTCTTTTAGTATATATAGGTCCCATGGTGGCTATTCCATATAATTTAAACAGAAGAAGGTAAATTTTTAGTTTCATAAGGTTTGTGTAAAATCTTAAGATCTATTTTAATAAGCAAATAACTTCATCATATTAAATAAATCATAATAAATGTAATTTAAAGCTTATAATGTCAGATTTACTTATGTGAAACAATTTACAATGTTATAACTTTAGCTGCTAATGAGTCTACAATTTCACTATTCTCTTTGTTTCAATCATCATTTATGTGGTTTCCTTCCTTCCTTTCTTCTTCCTTCCTTCCTTCTTTCCTTCCTTCCTTCCTTCCTTCCTTCCTTCCTTTCTTTCTTTCTTTCTTTCTTTCTTTCTT